>NC_035791.1:300000-600000 GCF_001653235.2 Pochonia chlamydosporia 170
TTCAAAGTCTATTCCGCCCTCTTCTGTGACGATGCGTGTTGCCGCACCAGTGTAATTGTCTCTTGAGAATCCTTGAAACATGAAGTCATCACTTGAGGGTGTAGTCTGGTTATTCAAGAAAGTTGGAGTGGCGGAAGCGGACGAAGTTGTTGAAGGTGTCTGTGAAGCTGTGGGCATCGGGCTATCGTGTTGTTAAAGACCTGCATGTCACAGCCATTTGCAAACCCAACGGGCTTGCGGGAAGTTGCAACAGTTATTACTTACGACACTGATGTGGTAGAGCCTGCTTCTGCGGGACTATCATTCGACTTATTGTTATTTCTTGTCGCAGCAACTGCTCCACCAACTCCTGCGCCAACTGCAATAACGACAATGACAGCCACAACGGTGAGCAGAATAAAGAATGACTTTCTTCCCAAGCCCATGATTGTGCCGTCTTTAGCAGGACCAACCCCTCCTTCATTTGCTATTGACTTTTCGAATCCAGACTCTGACTGGATGCTGACTCCCCCTGTTGTCTTGACATCCCATGGTACGGCCTTGGTGGTACTGGCGGCAGATTGAGGATTCTGGTTGCTGGTGCTGTGCTCACTTGGAACCACTACCTTGGTCGTGTCATTCAACTTTTCTGTAGATCTGCTCTCAGGGCAACTGCCAAATTTCCCAATATATCCGGTGTCAAGAGCTGTTAATGGCCGTTGAGAGGCATCCTCGCCCACTACTTCTGGTAGATTATCATCGCGATGGGGGCAGGTGGTGTGCGATGGACCAAAGCCAGAGCTGACTGTTGATGTAGGACTTCCGTAGTCCTGGGTGATATAATCATCATGGTCATTTGACAGCGAGGTCATGATGATGATTATGGCTGGATGGATACTCAAAATAAAGGTGGACTTGCTTTATATCAATAACCCAGAATGATGAAATTGACCAACTGAGATGTCAACTGAGATGTCAAGTTGAACTGTTACTGTTGTGCGCAGGAAACGCAAACTGTCTTCCAACGCTCTGGTTTCGGATTGCTGCCTCGCTATATTTCTGGTCGTCCAAAATCAGGGTTGCATGTGCAGATAGATCTACGCTGCAAGATTACGGTCAACTGACATTTACTCTTTCTCCTCTATCTGGTATGGCTGGGGTTGGCTGGCAAGCTGGGCCTGAGATGCAGGTCAACTGCTCTCGGCAATGATATCATGCGTTCCAAGCTGCATGGCTCTGGTGAACCTGCTCCTACCACTACGGTGGGATATTAGTACTCTAACTGCAAGAGGGCCAAAACACAAGTGGTACACACAACCCAACCTGCAAAAAATCAGGAAGCCCCATGCCGGGCTTCTAAGGCTCTTTTTCGAGCAAAATAACCACAAGTTAATTAAATTTCAGCGATTTTATATTAATAAGGATTTATTAGTTGTATTGCCAATACAAACTACACTATTTCTAACTATCGCGTATTATAATAGGTTCTACAAAAGTAGGTTATTAGCTTTAGATGTGTTTTATTAAGCTATTTAAAATGGCTAGATTATAATTGCAATAATTGTGCTTTAATAGTTGCCCGTGTTGCGCGACTATAGCGACTTAATCAAGAAATTAAAGGCTTATTATTGCTATCTAATGTTAGACCCTATAGTTATTTCCTTACAGGCTGGTAACTCTAATGGGTTTCTCCTTCCTATAGAGCTTCCTAATCCTTTCTAGCTAAATCTATCTAAGGTTTATTGTCTTCTAACCGTGCCTCTTCTTCCTAATCTTCTTGCTAAGCATCTAAGTTGCTCTTAGCAACTTCTATAGGCAGGAAAGCTTTAAGGCTAATAACCTCATAAGTTAACTCCCCTTTAACCTCTTCTATATTATCTGCTAAAGCTAATTAAGTTGCTACTTTAATAGAGTTACTAACTAATATATTTAAAGTTATTTATTAGCTTCTTCCTTTTGATTTAATTTAAGGCTTCTTTAGCTATAGTTTTAGCTAATTGCCTGTAAATCAAATATTAATCTAGAGAATAGCTCTTCTATCTTTAATAGCCTAAGTGTAATTAGCATTAGTATTAAAAATATTAGCTATTAATTTAAAAGGCTTGCGTTTAAAGGCAATAGAGATAAAGGTCCCTATCTCTAATTTGCTAATTCTCTTAAAAGATACCCTAAATACTATATTTAGTCGATTAGTTGCGTTAGAATCTTTCCAGAGGTTACTAAGGTATTTAGAAGTAAAGCAATCCTTTGAGATTAATTGTAGTGTATTCTAAGGGATAAGAGGAAGATCTAGGCTACCTAAATAGCAGTTAGTAATAGAAATTATACGCAACTAGTTATACCTTAATACTAAGTGAAGTTATTTTATCGGCTTTAAAGAAGCCTCCTCTAAGATTATAGCTATCTAAATGTAGGGCTTTTACCTAGATCTTTAAGCCAATTAGGTTATTAAAAGGTAAGGGTTCTTTAGCTGCTCTTATAGCCTAGTTAGCTTTGCGCCTCATCTGCTTAAAGTGCTTAAATTGCTTAAGATTAACTGATTAACCTAGTGCTAATAAGGAAGATAACGCAGGAGATATAGACCTTATTAGATTAGATAGAGCTCTTCCTTGCGATGTAATATAGCCAGTTATTAAGGATATAAATCTTTATTAGCTAGCTTCTAAGACAACCTCGCTATTAGAGTTATCCATAATAATTTCTTATGGCCAGAGTTTGCCGCAGAAACTGCATCTTAGCACACTTAGATTCTTAAGTCATATATTAGCGTGCTAAATTCATCGTGGGTAGCTATCACAGATAACACTAATTGATTAAGCCTTAGCCGGCATAACAGCAACTAATTAACATTAGCAGAAGGATATTAAAGTATAGTAGCTATTTAAAGGTAGAAATAGTTACTTAGAAGAAAGGTTATTATAAATATGGCAGATATATTAGTAAGAAGGAAATTGCAATAGCCCCTACTCTTAGCTATAGTAACACAAAAGCTATAATTATAGCTTAACTGCACCTCCTACCCTAGAAGTAATAGAGGATACCTAAATTAGTGATTTTTTAACGTCTAATTAAGAGTAAGGTCTTCTTATTATATCTTAGCTATTTGTGCATTAAATGCTATTAGAAGAGGGTCTCTAGAGAGGCTTAGGTTAGCAAGGTAATTGCGTTAAAGAAGGCATTCATATTCTACTGCGCCGCCCATAGAAATAGGTATAAGCTATAGGATTAGCAGATATCCCGTTTTTTAATAACTTTTAATAGAATCTTATAGTTAAATAAATTTATTTACATAGGGGCGTTTAGAGTTATCTTTAAGATCTAGGCAAGCCTAAAATCTAATCTCTTATAGCCGCTAATTACACCAGGCCTCTATCTCTTCTAGCAGCAGCATATTAATATTAATATGCTATAGCGGACTTAACATATTATAAAGTAACTACTAATTAGGGCTATTATTATCTTAGCTAAGAGAGACGCCCTAATTTAGGTCTTCTATAGTGTGATATAGGTCTATTAGGACGCCCAATTAAACGTTTAGTCAATTTAGTTATTTACAAATAATATAACTGTTCTATAGCCGCATAAATTGTCCTAATTTGTCTTAAATAATAGGTCCATAGATAGCATATATAGCTATCTAATTAGCAAGGTTATTATCCCTAAAAATCGCGTAGCTAGCAAGCTTATTAAAGAAGGTAATCTAACAATCTATAGCGCCTCCTTATAGCTATTACTACTAGGATTTAATCTTCACGTTTCTTATGCTTAGTCCATAGAGATAACAGCTATCTAGCCAATCACCTTATTTATAGTAGTAGCTAATTCCGTCTTTATTAGTATATTTAAGCTTCTTTGGACTAGCTTTTGCAAGGGCTGCCTGTGCTGCTGCCCACAGAGGGGTCTTAACGCTATAGTTAGATCTTGTGAAAAAGGGTCACATTTATAGTCTTTAAACCGCCTAGAGGTACTGCTTTAAAGTGCTTATTAAAGTTATAGCTAACCTTCTAATAAAGAACTAGATAATACATTATAAATACGCATTAATATAGCCGTAAATCTAAAATCTAAACCTCTTTAGCTTTTTGTAGCTATTAAGAGACCATAGGAAGTTTAGGCCAGGTACTTTAAAGTCTGCGCGTTATTTAAAATTGCTATTATAGCAACCTGTAACTTCTTTAGGAAAAGTAGAGCAATAATAATCATATAAACAGCATTATAATACAGCTAGCTATGCTTATTAATAAACATATTAATAGAGAAGCCCTTTACTAAAACTAAGAATAGCTATACTTTGCTAAAGGTCTTAGTGCAGGAATTAAATTGCATAGTTAAGGGTTTCTTCTCTTTCTTTATGTATTTAATATTGCCGCTTTATACCATAGCAGTACTAGATTTGCCATATTATCCATTAATTTGCCTTAGAATAACCCTCTTGTTGTAGATCACAGAGGATTAAGAGATTAGAGAAGCTAAAGTTAAAGAAGTAGTATTTAACCTAATTAATTAGATCTTTAGAGACCTCTAAAGCTTTATGCTAGCTGTTTAAACCCTAGCATTTAAGTTAATTGTATAAGGTTTGCTTGCTAATAGGTATATTATTTCTTAATTAGAGCTAGGAGTTAATATTAGCTAGGATATCTTAAATTAATACTCCTTTATAGTATAGATTACAGATATCCTCATATAAAGGCTAAAGCCTTTAATGGCTTGGGACTAAAGCGGTTAGACCCTAATTAGACAGTTATCTCTTAAAGGTATAAAACAAGATAGTACTGCCACTATAAGCCAGAAGCAATTTATTTAAAAACGTATAGATCTAATTATTTAAATGGCTATTATTTCTTCTTATCTTAATAGCTTCTCGAAAAGCCTTAATTTAGCGGCGTGGCAGCATTGTAAAAGGCGGGTGCTGTAATAAGTGTGTCGTTAATGTGTGTATGTATGTGGGTGGATTGCGGGGCTAGCCCTCTTGCAGTTGCAGTACTAATATCCCACCGTATACCACCCCAAAAGTAAGCCGGATAAATTTGGAAGCTGAGGGAGGCTAGAAATTGAGAGATCGGCATTTCAACCACAACACCCAATTCGCACAGCGCCCAAGATCGGCACCCAAGACCAGACCCGTCCCGCCGCCATTGGCTCTGTCCATTTCTGAAAACCTCAAGCGTTGTGTGATGGGCGGGCCTGTCATTGAGTGTGAGAGTAACCGTTGAACATGATTCGGACCACGGCGTCAGAAGAGCGATTTTGACGATCCGACTGCCACAGCGGCTGTTGATCCCAAATCGCCACCTAGTTATGCCAAGTCGGGTATCGGCCACGTTCAGCCGAAGGTGCTTCAGAAGGGGTTGCTGGGTGATAATTATAGCAACCCTCGTGACCAATTATTTCGACCAACGACCTCCCGAGTCCCCTGCGTAGTAACCCATTATATCCGTAAGATGTGGCTCTGGGGTAGAAAGGAACCTTCAACCGCCCCAGACGAATCACACTCAGTTGCTTTGTCGCTATCTTGCGTCTTTGGGAGACATTGACTGAGCTATGAGTGTCTGATGATGGTGATTGGGTTGATGAAGATCGAGATATCTGAGGCTACGACCAAGTGAGAAGTTTCGCTCCTGGAGCTGCTAGGATCACGAACAAGATACATACAGCTATTCCGAGCTCGGCCAGACTTCTGCCGCCTTAGGGCTCAAGGATACATATTGCCCAGTGGGCGCTGTAAGTCCACCAAGGGGTGGTTATGCATGAGCTGAAACATTCAGCGCAATATAGTAACTTGCGCCAGGGTGTGCTGTTCATGCCACAATCTGTAGATCATAGGGTTGCATTGGTGCCATGTCAACGGGCTTCCCTGGTTCCGGGCCATATGTCTGGCTGGCTGAATGAGGGAAGGAAATCCCAAACAGCCACGAGCTGCCGAACAACCGAGACGCCACTGAAGGATTCGGACGGATTCACCTCCAAGTATTTGATCTACGCATCATATTACTATCAATCAGCCTCTTGATCACCTAAAATTTCTCGACCGAGAAAAGTAATGCCCTCTGCCAGCCATTGCGGAGGCCAAATGGTGACAGCACTGATGTTGTTTGGTCTCTTGGGCAGTCCATTAGATACGTCTAACCAATGCGGCATCGCTCTGCCGCACCAAGTACATGTTAGAAAGCAAAAAAGAGATCCAAAATAAAACATACATTACCAAGATCGACACTTGTATGGAAACGGACCGTTTTGGCCCAGTTCAATGGGGCAGCATTTGGAGACCATCCTAGAACGCCTCTGTCCGATGTCTTACACAATGTCTCGAAGAACACACTGCCTTGATTGCTTAAAAGCTGGTTGAAGCTTGAGGGCGTAAGCTAATGGATAAAAAATGGGTAGTATCTTGTTCGATCCGTAATATCGGAACAATTGAATCTTTTAACCCATAAGATGGTCGTTGAATGGACGAACGTCTGACGTATGAAGACCTACTTTGAGTGCTCTGTCCGAGACATACTGAATGCTGAGCTGAAATCAGCCGGTTTGTCCACGCTCTACAGCGTAGTCATTAAGAGCTACCTTAGAAGATTATACTTCAGAGATAATTCGACCGCTTACTGTTGATCATTGCGAATCTTGTGCGCTCTGTCTATTTCGGGCGTCTACCCATTTAAGTGACGTTTACTCAGGTCTCATATTCCGGCCTTGATCGGGAGCTGTTGGTAACAATGCTAGTTTAATACTCTGCGGTTTTACAAATGAATACAGAACCTTTAAGTAAGGACGAGAGAAAACTCAAGAAGTATAAATACGAGTGGTATGTCCCTCCAAAGGCCAAATATCAGTTGCCATCATAATCGCCACGGTCTCAAACATCCACAGGATTGAACATTTTTGTAAAAACTCTTAATTTAAACTTTACTTGCATTCAAAATGCAGAGCTTTGTCGTTGCTCTTCTTGCCACCCTCCCCGCTGTCATCGTCGCTGCACCTACTCCTGCAGGCAGTATCGATGCCAATATGGCAGTGAATATCCCGCCTGCTTGTGGTGTCTGTGATGGTTTTGGCGCCGGATGTCTCGCAGCATGCATTGCCGGAGGACCCCTTGACCCTATCTGCGATGTGTGCGCTGGCCCTGCCATTGGAACCTGCCTCTCGGTGAGTGAATCTGTCAACCTATCAGGCCTTGCTGAACAGCAGCCAACAAATATCATAGTGCCTCAGCCAAAACTAATAAAAGAGATGGCTGTGAAACCGAGAGCGTTGGTGAATATGTCCGCCTTGTTTCGGCAACTCACTTTAGTCTGAAAGCATCCACTTCGAAGTCGCCTTGAGATTTGAGGTGGCTCTGTATGCTGTGGGAATGGTACTGGTAAACATGTATTTACACTCCTGAGGCTCTCTTGCACAGTATAAATATACAAATAACACTTGCTATCGAAATCGCATATCATCAGCCTCACATTGCTATTGCTGACCGGCTACCGCGTAGCCGTGTGTCGACGGAATTAGACTATATACTATCTCGCTGTATCAGCGGAGCGTTTCTTTCTGCTACTCAGATGACCGCGAGGTCATTTTCTTTGCTACTTTGGCTAGTAAAGTAGATAGGGACTTTGGTCGCCGACCACAGAGACACACGCAGAGTGTGGAAGAAACGTGACGATTTGCCGGGCTCAGCTACGTGTATGTGGCTTCGTGGCCCTGGTCATGAATACACCCAAAATCGCAGTGCAGCTTTGGATGATGACTGTGCCGAGGTGCTATGCTAGAGAAACTCAGCATCCTACTCCAGGTGAACAACACGATAATAGCACAAGTGCCCTAATATATTGCGGAGCCTTTTTACAGTTGCCGCCATCGGGAATCTATTGGCGTACCCTTCACGATCCCAAAATTGGGCGGTTGTGCTGAGTCGCAGCGACCTGACGCATCCTTGATTGTTTGCGTACGTCTAGCCTGAAGTTTGAAGAACTTGCAGATGACAAAACATACGCCGGGATAGATCTGTACTGTTAATTTGGCCGATGACGAAACAAGCTAGCGGGTTTCTATGTATTCGGTTGTCCATGCATCGGTTGTATGTTGTAGGCACGTACGCGGTTAGATTTCGCCCTTTCTAGTGCTTCTTTTGGTCACAGGCTGGTTGGAAAGGCAAGTGCATTTTTCAAAGTTCTTTTTCGCCTCCAAGGGCTAGACGTTTCAAACAGTAGGTGTCTTTTCTAGTCTTGCGACATGTCGCATTCTGCGTTTGTTCATGCCACCCTGCCCTTTGTCGTTGCTGCAGTGCTGCAACGCCCTTGTGGCACTTGTTCCGGAGAGGTGATTTCGGAATGGAGTCAGGGAGCAACCTTACGGCTCCTTTCGATATTATTTGTAGATCTAACCAACCGCGTCATATAAACAAAATCTGTGCAGGTGGATTTTGGGTTGCAAGCTAGAATGGCCCATCCGGATCCCTTTCAGCCATCCTCCGGGCCGCCTCGGAGTGGTCTGCGGCAGCATGAACTTGAGCCATTACTTTCAGGGAACGAAAATCTTGCATACTGCTAGCAGAGTAACATGATAGCTCCCACTGCAGCATGGTATTGGCTTCTTGCGCCAAAGAATAGTGTCTTGTTGGCCACAAGAGGAGTCATCTCCCCCTCTCTGAGCGGAGTGTGACTCCAGCTGAGCAGTGCAGAAAATATCGGCTATACGAATGAATGACAGGAGCCCCGTTGCCATTGACTTGGCTAGCCGTAGGATCTCGGTGCATAGATTTGGCGATGAGTATAAAAGTCACGCCATGGGACAAGGACAATCATGTTTTTGCCAAACACAACTTCACCCTCTCAATAGACACAAATTCAGCTTACAAAACGATTTATACGATGCAGTATTCGACCCTCACTATCGCCACCTTGTCTTTGCTGGGCACACGCGTCAGTGCAAAGACTATATCCATCGAAGTTGGCAGAAACGGCGCTTCATTTAGCCCCAACTCCGTGACAGCAGCAGTTGGTGATATCTTGGAATACCGTTTCGCTGGAGGCCGACACAGCGTCGTCAGGGCAGACTTCAGCCGGGGTTGCACTCCGGCTAGCAACAACGGCTTCTCCTCCGGCCTCCAAAGCAGTGTGAGTACTATTCTGTTAGAATCCAGTCCACCGACTAATCCTCGCATTGCTCAAACAGGGAGCGGTGTTCCAAGTCACCGTCACTAACACTGATCCGATATTCTTTTACTGTTCAGCTGGAAGCCATTGCCAGAATGGTATGGTGGGAGTTGTGAACCCGTCCTCTGCTCAGAGTCTGGACAAGTTCAAAAGCACAGCAAGGGCTTCCAAAGACAATGTCAGCCCTGGTTCCCCTTTCGGCGGTGTCTTTCCTTCAACTCGAGGGATCTCTGCCGCGAGAGCGTATCAGCCAGTTGGAGGGGTCGCTGCTGTAGCTGCTGCTGCGCAGCCGCACTAACTTGAAGCGTGTCAACGATTGTTTCCTACCTTCTACAATTAAGGCGGATTTGAGGAGAATGCTTTGGTAGAGGGTATTGGTTGCGTTGGTCTCGGGAAAACAGGCCCTGGAGTACGTCTTCATTGATGGTGATGTGTTGTAGAGCTTGTCAACCTACCGAATAATGGAAATTGGATGGAGTGGAGAGTTTTGGCAATGTACGAGTCTTTTAGGCTCCTATTCAACGAGATATAAGATACATTTTAAATAATATCTTGTTATGATATAAGTCCAAAATCTGGCGTGGCTTGTACCACCGTTGACCACCTGTAATAGACGTGGACCGTGGAGCGAAACGCTCGAGAGAGAGGACAATAGCAGCGAAAGAGTAATGAAATAAACCTCCTAATAAGAACGAGGGATACGCCGTGGAAAAGCAGACACAGTCAGCAACATTCCAGCCCCCCTCACAGGAGCCATTCCCGGACACTCTCAACGCTCTGGCAGCACCATTGTAGTCTCCTGCTGGAATGTATGAATGACTGGCGCCAGCAAAATGTAGAATTTCGGTTTCTCCTTATATTTGCCGCAGCATGATTTTCAAAGTGACACAATGTGCACTATGACCGCAGGGTGTTATTGTATATGCTCTCCACGGTTACTCGGTGCTGCCACCCTTGGCTTTGTCCACTGATAACATGATATCCGACTTGCTTTACTTCTCCCCTGAGTAGAATGAAGGCATTTTCGTCGAAAATGACAATGACGTCTGAATCAGAGTCAGCCACGCTGAGCCAAGTCCATTGACTCACACCACGCTTAGCCGAGACCGTAAAGACATTGTTCTTTTCATCATATTGCACGCTAAGCTGAGGATCCTCAAGAGTAGCATGCGAAAGTGGAGTTGGTGTATATGCATTGGTGTGTGTAAACGTCTTGGTTGCGTTGGAGTTGATAGGTTGCCCAGTGGCTGACAAGTTCGCGACCAAAAGGCCAAGCCTAGGGTCGTAATTTTCGGCCTGGGAAACGCTACTCATATTAATGGATGTCACAAGGGTGCTGTTAAGAGGTCCAATGCTGAATGGCAACGTTGTGGAACCCCCTGAGGGTGACATTCCATTGCCTTCAGTAGGTAGGGTGTAGTTGAGAATCTCCCCTTTCCATGCAACCCAGCTGAGAGTCAGGGTTCCAGAGACCTTGCTCCACAGGTCACTGACAGCATAGACATGGAGGATTCCCGTTGTGCTATTAAACAGAGGCGCAACAATAACCGAGCTGTAAATTTCCTTGGCTACATAGTGTAGAACCTTCCAGCGACCAGAGTACTCGATGCCAGCCCAGGTTGGTGCCTGCCAGATGTCCTCGAGCTGCCAGTAGAGGGATCCCAACTGGCGTTCTGGAAGTCCAGACCCAACACGGTAGAATTGAATTTGCGACCTGTAGTAGTCTGCTTGGAAGATTTGAGTGGAATGACACCAGGCGGAAAAATTAGCTACCGTATTCGTCTTTTGAGGCACCGGGTAATAACGTTCAACCGCTAGTGTCATTTCCGCCATCCCCAAACTGGAGTTGTGGTAGTTAGAGATATTTAAACCACCTGCCGGGTAATGGTGATTGCGTAGCATGATGGTCGAGCTATTGAAATGCAAGTCCTCGTCTGATATGGCCTCCTTCCAAGTGGACAGGCTAGGCATCGAGTGGTACCCAAATTCATTAGCAAACCGACCAACTGGATAAGTATCCAAGTTGAAGGCATCCAGAGAGTCATAGTTATAGTGATCTGTGTCTCCGTATATTGACCCCTTTGTCAAGTTCTCATACCGCTGGATAATCGGAATGGGGTTGGAGAAGTTGATAGAGAGGTAGCCATTTTCGGTGCTGCTCGGTATGTATGTTATGCTGCGACTATTGCCATATACTGCAGGAAGGAGAGTTCGCAGAAACAGGGTCTCATATTCGGCCAGATATTTGTCGTATTGGTCCGGTGCTCGGGACTTGACCCCTTTGAGTTCGAGGCTTTCAAGCTCATTGCCCCCTGCCCATAATGCCAGTGATGGGTGATGGTTGACTCTTCGGACCTGATATACTGCTTCTTGTCGGCAGTTTTCTAAGAAATCGGCAGTGACGGGATATAAGGCATCGCCAAACTCGAATTCGCTCCAAAGCAAAATGCCCATTTCGTCGGCAAGGTCATACATGAAGTCGGGTGAGTACGCGCCGCTCGCCCAAACTCGCAGCATGTTTTGGTTGCCGGCCACTATGGCCTCGAAGAGGGAGCAGATGCGGCTTGCCGTAACACGTGGCCAGAAAGCATCAGGAGGAATAAAATTGCTTCCTTTGGCATAGAACTCACGACCGTTTATCTCAAAATGCCCTGGCGTCGATTGGTCAGGCTCTCATAGATTCCATGTCATGTTACAGAACGAGAACATACAGTTGTTTCCTGGCGCAATGCCCTGCGATCGCTGCTTCTCCGAAATGGGTTCGAGATTCAACACGATGGTTCTAAATCCACTCCTCTTCTGGACTGAAGCAAGCTTCCTTTTATTGTGGACAATGTCGATTGTGATGTTGTACAGGTTTTGGTCTCCCATGCCGGCAGGCCACCACAGTTTGTACTTACTCTGGTCCAATATCACTGCCCCCGAAATCACATCCTGCCCATTGGTAATGTTGGAAAGGGATCCGCTATCGTGTACCTTTCCCGTTGAATCGGTTATTCTGTATGTCAACTCGGCCTCGGCCGGAATCCCTGTAAGTGAATCGATGCTTGTATTCAAGACCCAGTGAGTGTTTTGGTTTGGAGGTAGATTGTTTAGTTGTCCGTCACGGTAAATATCCAACATGGAGTTTGGAATCATCAGCTCGCCCTCAGATACCTGTACAATCCACGCCTTTTGCCAGATACCAGCGGGAGCAAACGCTGGGCCCCAGTCCCACCCAAAGTCGGACTGCTCTTTGCGGACAAAGGCTCGATGGGGATACTCAAACCAGCCTTCAATGCCAAAGGGCCATGTTTCAGCTCCTGGTGCTTCGGCTAGTTCCGTTGCCATTTCGGTGGCACTTCGAAAGTGTACCTCCAACATCGGGGACTCTACTTGGGGGCATTTTGACCATATCTCCGTGATGTTGAAACGCCACTGGCGGAATTGGTTGTTCGTGGAAGCGACATGATGACCGCAGAAGCTAATGTTTGCAAATGTGTCGAGACCATTAAAGAGGATAAAGGTTTCAGCATTGAAGGTTTCATTTGGTCGCAGTCTGCATTTAGACTCCTTTAGTCGATAGGCATCCCAAATGGAAGCATGCTAGTACGTACAGATTCTTCAAATTCGTAATGTAAGACCAGTCGGACTGTCCAATCCAACGCAAACTGAAGTCATTAAGGCCGTAGTAACTGCACTTGTCACTATGACAAGTTCAAAGTTGGTGACATCACACTTACGGATTTCCGATCACCCCAGCTTTGTGTAGATCCAAATGGACCTGCGATGGTATATGCCCAGGAACCGAGATATTAAGGGGCAAGTTCTCGAGCCTCCATGCTTGATCAGAAAGGTCCAAAACGAGCTTCCCGCTAACAAGGGACTGTAGAGTCTGCAGTATGGCAAGCAAACCTAGGTAAGTGTTCATGATGTAACTGTAGCGAAATTGGATGGCTTCCAGCTAGAATCCATGGCAAAATTCCCAGTGGACGAACAAACTCTATCTATAAGCCGACAAAGGAAGTATATATCGTCGCGACGGGAGTGTATTCCACCAGTTGCACTCATGACGTAGTTGTATGCGACTCAGTCCAATTGTACTGATCTACTCAATTTCCCCTCTTTCCTAGTCGTTCCCGCAAGTGAGGACTTGTGGGACAGATCTCCTGTCGCCAGCAGATGCAACGCTACATTGGGCAATGCAGATCAACACGGAAAATGCCAGGCAGACTGGGACACTTGCCGTCGGCTGTTTAAATTATCGCCAGAGGTCAGCCAGCGAACCCAGCTAATGGCTCGACGAGACGGGTGGCACATAGTGGCCGAAGTTCTTGTGACATTTCTTTATGACCTTGCCTCAGGCTCGGTCTAAAGTGAGTTGGGGGTTGGGCGGGTAAATAGGAAAAGTCAATTTGGCAGCTAATACAACTAGCACCTTCTATAAAAGAAATGTGTGAACTTGGTAATCTCATGATAGATGTATGTTTCTCTCTCATTAACTCCTATGTCTATCGCCCATTAGCAATTACCAGCGCCACTCGGCCACCATATCATCGCAGGGAATACATTTGAGTCTTCGTCCGTGCTGGCTATTGCCTTGAATCCGAGCTTTTGATACATTGCCATGCCCTCACTGCTCGCCTCAAGGTAAGCAGGGATACCAAGCTTCTCGCATCGGTCCATTCCCCAACGCACAACCGATGAGCCGATGCCTTGTCTTTTATGGGCTGAATCAACGCACATGTATTTCAACTGGCCAAACGCTTGAGTTCCCATTAATCGTCTGCGAGCTTCGTTGCCGGGCTTTACAAAAGCAAGGCAACGTTCGCGTTCTTCCACATCCTCCACCCAGGAAAAGGTGAGCATGAAGCCCTCGTCAGCGCACTCATCCGCCGTACGATTTCGGTCAAATATGTACCATTCCGCGTATCCCACAATCTTCTCTGTCCTTGATTCACTGTCTGTCTGCACACATTTGATGCATACCGGCGCGGAGGGGAACTTTGCCATGTGTTCCTCCTGACCTCGAAGGTGAAGTTTACCGCTGCGTATCCGATTAGCTGGGGTGTCTCTTCCATGCGACGTTTCATGAATTGGCACAAATTCGAAGGCGCGATTGAATATCTCCATGCATCGTGGCATGTCGTCTTCGGTTGCGGGTTCAACACGCAGTGTGAAGGCCATTTTGGTTCGTTGGGTGGCGAGAAAATCGGGTAGAGAGCACGTTGGGAAATGTAGAGATCAACAGGGAACATGCACAGTCGAGAAGACCTTTATGACTATAAGTACAATACCGTGGAACTGTGACCGAACGAACGGCTGAACATAACGCAGAACAAGCATTTCAACGCCACGGCTTCCGATTGTGGGACCATGGTATTCTTCGGAATCCTGCCTTCCTGCCACGTATTTATATCTAACCAGACCCGACACATCTAGAAATTGGCCATGCTCATCTGGGGCACTCTCCAGGCCTTGAACAAACGCCTCCCAATTAAGTGGTAAGCCAGGAATGTCAGCTTTGCAAAGAGTAGAGAAAATAACATACGGTGTCTCCGTGAAGCGGCCAAGGCTGCTATGGTTGAACACCGCAACAGTTACTTCAACGCTAATAAACTCGTCAGATGGGTTAATACGCGTGGCCATAAGGATTTGAAGAATCTCACAGATTACCACGCCAATACAAACGACCCAGAACGTTGCACGGCGGAAAGATCCCTGCATTGCCACAATTAGAAGCCCCAGCATGGCAAGCTAAAATCCATTGTCAAGTTTTGGACTTGACTTGGTATTGGTGACTAAGTTTGACTTGTCGCTGGTTTCTCGGAAGCAACAAGAGGCGGCGTCTCTTGATAAGTACCTTGAAAAGTTGACATGGATAGATGATATCACGTTGATAGTGCGAATAACTAATGGGATTCGCAGAGCGCGTCTGCCGTTGACATAAACCGGTAAAAATAAATGGCCATGTCTCAAGGGTTCGTTGGATACCCAGTGTAGTTGCCTAATGCACTATACCTTTATATCTGCAGGATGTAAGACGATGTGACACAGTAGATCAAGTTTGAGTCCGTCACGACATTGAAGCCTCAATTCTGCTGCGTCTACACAGCCCGTTACGTGCTTGAAAATCGAAGTAATCGGCGAGAAACAGATACTCATTGGGCATAGTATGTAGAATTAGACTTTCCAAAAGGTGGGACTGCGCCTCCTCCTACTTCCAAGAATAGGTGACTATTAACGCAGGCGTTTGCTGCACGATATTGAGATACCTTTCTGGACGATAAGGAATGAATCGCATTAGTCACGAATGTCCGCTCAGACTATTCAATAGAATTCATGTCTATGGATAAATATGTTTTCTCGTGTTGTCCGCATGAGACTGGAAGTTATGGGTAGGAGAAACATCGACATGAATGTTTTTTGTACCAATTGCGTGCTATGTATGCGTCGACAGAGGTCCGAAGCCGTACTCTCAAAGAATGTTCACGAGAAGGCAACAACAAATGGGCTATGGAAGCATCCCAAGGATTGTTACAGATTGGGTAGGTCGCTTCGTAACGCAGTGCGACATTACTTTACAGTCTCATTGAGGAGCCCACGTTTTCTAAACGCTTCGTGGAATCTTCAATGTGAAGACCTATGATGCGTTCTAACCTGGGGTGAACTGTTCCCCAGAGAATAACCATCTACCTCACGTTCCGATGTGAGATCGACCTTCAATTTTTGGTACGATACACGGCACTTACTTGCGGTATTGTAGGAACTTATCACCCTGCGCCGATAATGACTTGCATCACGTCGATCAAGGCGCCCTAATCAGCCACCCTGCGGGTTAAGCCTGTGGTGTGTTCTTGCGCCCACGTGGGCAACTCATCGGCTGAGAATTGCAAGTGAAGCAGAGACGATCCCGGGCATCTAAATGCACGACGATCGATGCTCGGTATTTCCATTAGGATTGGTCTATCAGTCGGTAGTCGGGAAATAATTAAGGTGTGGTAACTGCGCCAGCCACTACCATGCCACGATGCCTGACACGTGTGATATAACCGTCCTTGTCCGACCTCCTTTGCCAGCAAGACAGACTTGTGCAAAGATCACACAGTACAGTACTTGAAATTGTGGTTCCATCGGAGGGTTAGTCTACCTACCCATGTTGGACTTGTTGGACTTGTACGGTGAAGCGCTTTGGCCATGGAGCTACCTTGAGCGGATGTGCAGTTGCAGTTGCATTTGCCTCCTCGTGATGGCGGAAATGCTGCAGATTGGATCATTGATGTCTTGATAAGTTGCAGTCCACAAAGAAGAGACCAATAGGGTTGATACAACATCGCACAGGCCGTTCAACAAGAGAAAGACCGATCCGCAGGATTTCGCGAGCTTCAACTTCGCCAAGTTTATCCTCGTCTGATAGGTTTTCGATGAAGCTCGCAGGATGTCGCTGAATGCGCTATGTGACCTAAGCTGTTCCCTCATGCAGGCAATCCGTCCGAGTGACTCTCGGCAATCGCGTTATTTTTGAGTTGTTAGTTTGGTGGTTTTCGTGTATATAAGTTTCTGTGTATTATGGCATTGTACTATTGTGATGCATATTAATCCTAAAGTATTGCAATAACTATCCGGTATAGCACCTACTGTGTAGGTCCTGCATATATGCTTTAAGTCTGCCGACATCTTCCGTATTATCGGACTCTGTTTATCTAGCTCATGTCATCATGGCTCGGCTTCGATATCTGCAAACTGCCATTTTGAGCTTATTGCTCCTTCAAGCAGGCCAGATTGACTCTGCCGTTGTTCCTAGAGAACCAGCAACACAACCAGGATTTTTCAGTGTAAGATCGACAAACCCATTGGAGTTCAAGTACAGCACTTCAGAGCCGGATTCCCAGAACTGGATTGGCGTCTACCATCCTTCCGGCGGCGGACCTGACAATGGTGTCAAGGCCGAGGATTCCCTGAAATGGAGCTATGCAACACAGGCAGACGGCGTTCTTCAACTTTCGACCGATGGTCTTGCTACAGGATCTTATAAGGCTTACTTCCTCGCCAAAAATGGCTACAAGTGGCTTTCAGAGCCAGTCTACTTCGCTCTCGGTGAAAATATGCCGGGCACTCTTAGTCTTGCGTCAACAAAGCCACTCAAGTTTGATTACAAAACCTCAAAATCAGGGTCAAAGAACTGGATTGGTCTTTATTTTGCGTCAGCCGGTGGGCCAGAGAACGGCGTCTTTGATCAGCCGTCCATTCGATGGTCATATGCCCCTGGAGCGCACGGCTCCGTTGAATTCGACAATGATGGACTCGGCTCCGGTCAATACAAGGCATACTTTCTCGCAGATGACAAGTATGAATCACTTTCTGCACCAGTTCAATTTGCCTTGGGAGACGCAGGCAAGTTGCCCGGCTCCGTGAGCGCAGACTATAGCAGAGCACCTCTGAATATCAAGTACACAACCACACAGTCCAATGACAAGAACTGGATCGGATTGTACCATGCTGATGGAGGCGGCCCTGAGAATCAAGTCCAGGATCAGCCGGCTTTGACTTGGAACTGGGCTCCCAAGTCCATCGGCGAGATCACTTTGTCGATAAAGGCGCTCAATCCTGGGGCATACAAGGTCTTTTTTCTTGCCAATGGCGGGTACAAATGGGTATCCGAGCCTGTCGTTGTACGGGTACGAAATTCAGCACCATTCAGCTTCATTGTCAATTCAATTACGACCAAGAACGCTCGTCAGGGTGATAGGTTTGAGGCAAGCCTGGAGAATCTCGTCAGTCAGCCTGGCGATGTTGATACCAAGTTTACAGTGACTCGTGGGGGAGACTGGGCCACAATCAGTCCTTCTGGTGTGATCAGTGGTACACCGCCACCTGGAGCAAAGGATACTACACTTCAAGTTGAAGCAAAGAACGCGAATGGCGCTATTGCATCGGTTGCAGTACGCATTCCCGTTAAACCTGCCGGTTCGTCGCTGGTTGACCAGTTAAGGGTTCTGACGTTCAACCTTTGGCATGGGGGTACGCAGGTTACCAATTACCATGAGAAACAGGTACGCTTCTTGGTAGATAAGGATGTGGACATTGCCGGATTCCAGGAGAGTACTGGTGGCCACGGGACTCGTCTTGCTCGAGCCCTCGGCTGGTACTCGTGGCAGGGGCCTGATGTTTCCATAATAAGTCGGTATCCCATCACTCAAGTCTTCTCAGCAACGTCCATGTCGGGATCAGTCAAGATTTCCTTGGATGGCTCCCGGAGCGAGATTGTCGTCTGGAATGCCCACCTTGGCTATGACCCTTATGGTCCATACGATTTCTGCTTCGACAGGATGAGCGTGAGCCGCGTAATGGAGCGGGAGGCACAATCGGGACGCACTCCCCAAATTCAAGAGATCACTCAAAAAATGGGGGACCATCTGTCAAATGCCGGCAATGTGCCCGTTTTTCTTCTGGGAGATTTTAACGCCCCGTCTCATTTGGACTGGACGGGCGCCACCAAGAGCCAGCATTGTAACGTTGGTGATGTTCCATGGCCCACGTCCAAGTATCCAACCGACGCTGGGCTAATCGACTCATTCCGCGTGGCGTATTCTGATCCAGGGGCAAATCCAGGTATTACTTGGTCACCTATCTACCTCAATAACAACGGCAGAGCAGAACCATTGGATCGAATCGACTTTGTCTACCACAAGGGTCGCAAACTAAGCGTGCAAGGCTCCGAGGCACTTGTGGTAGGCAACCCAACGCCCGAGCCAAATCACGGCAATAATGAATGGACATCAGATCACAAGGCGGTGTTGACAACCTACAGGATAACTTTGTAGGATTGTCGAATAGTATGCAGATTAGACGGCGGCGGTGGAAGTGGTGAAGCTCTGCGCAAGATGAAGTATTCAACTACTACAAAAGACGAAGGCGAGTACGGTTCGGAATTGATTACTATCTACAATAAATGGTTCAATAATCACCATTCGTACACCCTGTTTCTGTAAAAGCCCAAAGTGCCAAATGGTGCAAATAGTACTAGTTGGCGAATAAGTTACCAGATCTAACTGCCGTGGGTGCAGCTCGTCACGGCATATAGCATCATGCTGTAACTATCCACATCTTCCAACCAACGATCTACTCGGTTGCGCCGGTCGAGGATTGCAGATTCGTCCGCTTCCTCAGGCATGGGCCAAAGTTCATCGATACGAAGCTGCCCAGTGGGCCAGTCAGCCAGATGTAAGCTATACGAGGTTTCCCAGAGCTCCCGTGTATCCGCCTCCCAGAGATCTTTCGACGCCGGAGCCGGAAGTCCTTGTAGTTCAGTACCGAGATATGTTGGAAGGCCGTCGATGGATGACAAGACACCATCGAAAAGGTACATTGTGAACAAAGTTCGTCGTTTGGCTTCAGCGATTATCCAGGCCTCCCAACTCGGTCGCACGCGTTGTAGCTCTTCATTACACACAAGCCCCTGCCGGCAGCTCAATCCTGCGAGGTCCTGGAGGTTCATCATTGCTTCCCTAACACTGCCATGTGAACCTTGGCCAAGCTTGTAGAACAGTGACATTGCGTAGATCAGAAAGGCTTGAAATGCGGCGAGCATCACGAGGTTATCACAGTTGGTACGATTCGTATAGAGGCTCGCCATTTCCCTGCGAAGAAGATCGGCAACAGTGCTCTCGCTGCCTGGCACCGGTCTCTCGCACATTCGAACCAGACTGAGGCAAGTTGACAAAGGTGGCATTGTTGAAAGGGCACGAACCTGCGATTTGTGTATGAATGAGGGTACGGTTCGCCCTCTACTAGCAACTGAGACAAAAGAATTGAGAGTATTGCTAATGAAGGTTGTAATCACCGCCGGATACTGTTTAGGTCGCTGGCCAGAGACTGGGACAAAAGCGTTCAGCCATCGATTCTGAATGTCATCCACATTTATTGGACAACGAAGGCTGACATGGCCAAAGTCCAATGTCTCGAGCTTCGCATATTTGCTGGAAGACTTTCTCTCGCCGGCAAATGAGACATGAGTATCTGCAGTCTCGTTCCATTTACTTGTAGAGCCGGTATTTGCACTGAGGCTGGGGTAGACGCAGCGTATACCCCGAGTTGCGCATCTAGAGCATTGCTCAAACCCTCTGTCACACTTTGCTTTGGCAGCGGCGCAGTTTTCGCACACCTTTTGACGTGAAGTAGAGTATCGGGAGCCACTTTTCATACCTTCGTAGCTAGCGCAAGTGGTGTGCGGTGCTTTGGGGTCCGGTGTGAGGGAAGACTCGTGATGGAAGAGTCCAACTCTGGTGCTTGTTGAAGTGGAAAGCCTTGAGTGTAGCCATACAAACTTAGCACCTTGGGCAAGCCTCTGAGTTCCATTGACGCTGTGAATATGCTTGGTCTGTGGCTGAACCCATTTGCGGTTTAGTCTGGTCTGCTGTCTTTGAACCTGGTAGACCTGCTGGCCAACCTCCGCTCTGGTCGAGTTCCACAAGCATATTGCTCATATTCTTGGCATGATGGGGCACGGGCAAGATGAGGCCACCCTGAGGACAGCGGAATCCGCCCAAACAATACTGGCATTGACTTACAATACATGATGCCTGAAGAACTACCCGGCAGGCTACGTTCCAGAACAGTTAGCTCCTTCTGACATGTTCACAATGCAGCTGCATCTTCAAGCTGAAGACACCAGGGTGTCGATAGTTTTGCTTCACAGGAAATACTAGCACCCTTGATAGATTTAGCTGTGATCAGGTGAGTTCGTAATGTATGAGACGTGGGCCGTTGTGGACATCTTTATATTGACATAGACTAATGATTCTACGCGAGACGCCACTTCCCAGCACCACCAGATAGCTTTTCCACAGACGATTTGCAGCTTCCTAATATGAAAAAGGGCCCCACAATGAACGTCGTTATGCTTCTTCTTTAATAAAGACGTAAGAGAAAATAAAAAACATCAGCGGGGGTTCTCAACTCGTGATGAATCATAACTTGCTCTTTACATCGTATGAACAGTCGCTACCCCGTGTATCAATTGCGTCCCGTACTTGCGATGGAATTTTTCACAGGCGAGAGGTTCGCTTCACGAGCACGGCATCTGCTCAACAAGCATCATGTTCCAGGACTTGCCGCCGCCATTGTCCAAGGCGACAGGATTGAGACAGCAGCATACGGGAAATCATGCATCAATCCACCTCGCGATTGCACGCCGGAGACTCTTTTTGATGCAGCTTCGACTTCAAAGAGTATGACGGCAGCTGCTGTCAGTCTTCTTGTCGATGAAAATGACAAATATCGAGGCATACAGTGGGATACTCCTATGTCAACACTTCTACGAGATGATTTTGTGCTTGCAAGTGAGGCTGAGACTGCGACTGTAACTGTAGAAGACATTCTCAGCCACAGAAGTGGAATGGCACCGTAAGGAAACCCGTTGGGAATGTGTCCAACACTCGAGACAAAAAGATATAGACAAGTTAACATCTCCTAGACACGATTTTTCGTACATGAGCCCAAGGGCTGCTCGGCCCGATGATGCCAAGTCTGTGACGCGAAATCTGAGAAACCTAGACACAGCCGCTCCGGTCCGCTCCAAGTACATGTATTGTAATATGATGTTTACAGCAGCTGCGTATCTCGTGGAGGAATTGAGCGGCACTAAGTTCGCTGACTTCCTCCATGACCGGTTTTTCCAGCCTTTGGGAATGACTTTGACCAACCTTCAACCCTTCAGGGCCCGACAAAAAGGGCTCAGCGAGTTGATTGCTACTGGATACACGTGGGATGAGAGACTCTCAGCGTATACAGAGATTCAGTGCCTGGATTGTCCTGAAGCACAAGGCGCAGGCTCCATCATTACTTGCGCAGCAGATTATATCAAATGGATCAAGGCACTCGTGAACCAGGAGAAGCCCATCAGCGAAGCTGCATACCGCGATTTGCTGCGTCAGCGTACGCTGATGAATCCGGACGCCGAAAATCTTTCTCCCCGCACGTCGCCAGATGTTTACGCTGCTGGACTGATTACATATTACTACCGCGGCTTTCTCGTGGTATGCCACCCTGGCGGCGTTCCTGGCTTTGGTTCACATATCTTCTTTCTTCCCGAGTTCAAGTTTGGCGGCGTCATCTTCACAAACTCGCTCGACGGACAACGTGTCGCCATCACTCTTGCGTCTGAATTAATTGATGAACTTCTCAATGTACCAGCTGTTGAGAGATTCGATGGGGGTAAGGCTGGCTCGCTGGCACAGGAAGACTCAGGGGAGGCTGAAGAGCCGCCGGCTCGATGCCAATCTCAATCAGTACCTACTGAGCGGCAGAGACAGGTCTTCCCACTGACAGCATACATTGGGACATTTACTAATGTTGGATATCACACTTTGGAAGTAGTTATTCGACATAACAAACTGTACATTGATGCATCGGATCGATCAATGGGTTTCACGCTGGAATTCGAGCATGTCAGCGAGCAGCGGAAGTATGCGGCTAGGATGAAGCTTTGCGATGAGCTCGGAGGTATCAAAGGGGGTCTGATCAATGCCGAATTTCGACTGGAAAAAGAAAGATTTATGATGGGGCTAGATCTAGAGCCAAACTTGGGTCGACTAATCTGGTTTGAGAGGATCACGGGTGGTTTGCCGGTCGATGAACTGCGTGAGATTTGGCAAAGCCAACATGTCGCCTAATGCCATTATCGAGTCATATAATACTGCAGCTTGGCGGGAGTTTTTGGCTTCGTTTCCTGCTCCGAGCACACCAAATAAACAGTCAACATTGCAAACGAGGTGAACAAATTGTTGAGCATTCTAGTTTCTCGAAATTGGGCACCCGGAACGAACTAGTATTAATAATGGAACGGCAAAAAGCATAACGCCCAAACCTCATTGGATTTCATAGATACAATTATATTCTCATACTTCCAATGTCGTCATGTCTGATTCTGGGCATATGTAGCACAATTCAGTCAATGTAACAATCGGCAATAGCCCCGCTAAGCATCTGAACAGTTTACGGGAGCAAACGTTTCCCGGGAGTCCTCTATCTCCTTGGTTATTTTGTCTCCTTCTCGTTGAACAATTCCTCTGAAATTCTTTGGCACTTTGGAGACGACGGCGGTAATAAGACCAACGCTGAGAGGGGTACCCTTGTCCAGGAAGTCATGTATTGTCGCGCAGTGTTTATGCCGCTGGATGATGGTCTTCTTTTCCTTGAGCTGGATTGCCAGAGCTCTGCTCCTATCTTGAAGATCCCTGGCAGGGCTTATCAAGGAGAGACATTCCGCCGCGGTCAGTGGAGTCATTCCGTTCACAGTCGTTGTCCCAGACTGAATGGTGGAGAGAAAGTCAGAGGCGGCCGCTCTCAGGGGCGCTATATCGCCATGGTATTCCCTAACGGCAGCTTCAACTACGTTGAAACTAGTATTTACGGCTGTGAGGACCGATATGGCTGTAGGGAGATCATGTTCTAAGGGAATAGGGGTGAATCCTCCGAGCCTTGTTGGTGGAGGGGTTGCAACGGCGCCATAAACTCCGCCAGCCAAGTAAAGAAGAGAAGCCGCGAGGCAGAATTTCATAATGACGTTTATCTTTGATTCCCTAGGGGAAACGTGTCTATTGAGAATAGTCCGTGGGTATTTCAATAAAAGCCTTGTGGAGGAGATGCGATGATTTTTGTAGATGTCTGGACAGTAGAGGCCGTAGATATATGTTGCGGCGTGAGCAAAAGGGAATCCAGCTCCCTACACGCACCCAATCGCCGGGTCATACCGGAAGACGGAACAAAATGAATTTCAAATCATCTATACTCCAAAAGAGTAAGTTGTCTTGTTGTCGTGACATGACGTGGCAATATGTAGTTATTATAAGGTTATTGGAGATGCCCCATTCGGCTGTGATCCCGTCAATGAGTTGCAGCAGCATCCACGCCGAGTGTCATTGAGATCTGCACTCTCTTCCGCATATAGAAGGTAAAGCAAAATATTGCAGTTTCGAAAGACATTCCTGATAAATTGTCAGCTCATATTCACCACCACAAGGATCTTGACTAACCGGGCGGCGTGTGACTATGCACATGAAGGGGTGCAAGCAATAACAACCTACCCGAACTAGATACCACCGCAGCCGAAAAGTCACATACACCGTTTCGTTGTTGGCTGGTCGAACTTAGTCGTACGAGACCTCCCTGTAGTCACTTGGCACACTCAGTGACTATGGCTACGTCCCTCAAGCTGTATCGCTTGACAGTTCCCAATTATGGCAACGGAGGATGAACTTTTACGCTGGGAAATGACATATCATGTGGGTGGAAGGAGTTTTGAGTGCAGTGAACCGTCTATTCGCATGACCAAAGCCCGCATGTAACCCTGTGTGTCCCTTCTCCAACTCCCACGCAGGTTATAAGCCCCCGAAAGTAAAAATAGTCCTAGAATCAGGCCAATGTAGAAAGCAGTCGTACAAAGTGCTAAAATCTTGATGCCCCGTTGAAAGACGTATTACAAGAGGAACTGGTGCATCTTTTGTACAGTAGTCATGCCATAGTATAACGGTACTTATGCATCCAACGCTGAGGTCCTCTATTTTTCTGTCCTTGGTATTTAGTTTCCCTCTACTGGCACAGATGCCGTTATTTAGTAAACGGTTCACATGCACTGCGCCTAGCCACGGTAAGGCACCTTGAACTACTTCGCCACTTGTCACTGCCTCTATGAATACAACCGAATGTCACGACGAGGTCTTGAATGCCACGGTTCTCGGAATGGATCGCCCTAAGCCGAATGGTAGCCAAGGCCAACTCCCCTATCTCTGATCACAGCAATCTCACCCGCGCTGGACCTGCGTGTTTTATTGATCACAGTGTTGTCACCATCCGGCGCGGGCGCAATGAAACGAGACATTATTGAAGCATAGTACATGCGTTTTTTACAGGTATGGTACCTGTACACCAATTAACCACTAGTGAACTTGACAAATTTGCCGTATAGAAGCAAGGCCACTCTCTTGCCTGGCAGCATACGCTATGAAGAGTCGTATTGATTCCGACTTTCCACGCAGAGCATGGCATGGCATCAGTGAATCTTCTGTCAAGTCAAAGACTCGGCACGCTACCGTGCAGCAATCAAGTGTCCTGTATGGCAGTGTAATATTTTCCACCGGCTCGCGCGGCAACATTCAAGCGTAGGCTAAAGCCGTTACTGTATATTTAATACTGTCTGGTACCTTTCTATACGCGTGCGAACGCCCAAACGGAAGAGGAAAGGCGGTTTAGATGCAACAGTGCTAAAACAAATAATAATACTATAACACAGCAACAATAAAAGGCATAGAGGCCACAGTACGACAGACTTTCGCATTTAGGTGTGCTTGCTATTTAAAGCCTAGCTGGTGCCTTGGAAGCGGGTGATTCTTCCACCAAGGGTTAATGCTTGGCATCGATAGGCGACGTGATCCGGGTCCTCCTGTGGACATAGTCCAAAGCACGGACATGAGAAACAATAGTAAGCTATTTGCTAGTTAATGAGGTGCCATGGATGCTTCCCCATAGATTTATAGTCCCGTCTCCATCCAAAATTATTGTCATGCGGTGGCTCTGCTATTGTTCTATGCTCGGGCTCCAACAATAGCGTACCTGGCCAAAGGTTCGGTTTATTGCCATTGCTGGGGGCTCGTCACCCCCGGGCAATCTGCATTAGACGATTTAATACAGTACTGTACCGGTGCAGTAGGTGTTGAGCTGGCCATGGTAGTTGCGGAAATCCACTAAAATGTCTATCTTGATGCAAACACGAGACTCTGCCGTACCTACACCATGAAGTGATTCCTACAATAAAGTACTATGCTCAGTTTTGTCCGCTTCTGTATTAATATTTTCCGCCCAGAAGTTTGAGAAGCAATGCTTAATCTGTAATGCCCGTAGTGAAGCTGGGATCCAGTTCTCGACATTTATTGACTTATTACATGACCTTGTTGGTATGGCGTTATTATTCCCAGTAGATCAACAACCCCGTTTGGGTCCGTGGCCACCTGGTACTAGACACGTTAGTTATGTATCAGTCAATTCGATGCAAAGTGACATATACCCAACCAGGGCCAGTCGGAGGGCCACGTTGCTGACCTCTTTCCTCAATATCGAAACAGCTGAGCTCTTCCTGTTGGTTGCCAAAACTATCTCTCCGGGTGTGCAGACTTTGTAGCCAATGGGATAATAGAGCTCCATAGCCGAGGAATAAAGCGCAAGAAGGATTTAACGCATTCAAGAATCCTGCAAAGGTATATTATTTACAGTCTGGTACATGCAAGTACCTCATGGCGTTGAATCACTAGCTTTTGCGAGGTACTGTAAGTGGCTTACAGTAAATCTTGTGCTTATGCGTCAAGCACGCATTCACAGCTCCATATCCCGATGAAACGACTTATTAGATATGAGACGTCATATTCGTTTACTTCCCAGACTCTCTGGTACTAACACACGGCCCTCACAGCCTCAACTTCTCCTCAACACACGATTCTCTCCTCGTCACGACCATCGCCAAATCTACGTTTCACCATGTCGATATCACCACAAATCACGCTGGCCATGGCCATTTCACCCACTAGCATGATACTTGTATCGGCACTAGCTGTTGTCGCATACTCGATATTGCTGGCTGTGTACCGCCTCTACTTTCACCCCCTCAGACACATCCCGGGGCCCAAACTGGCCGCGGTCACTAGCTGGTACGAGTTCTACTACGACGTGATCGGGCAAGGGACGTTTTGCTGGGAGATAAAACGGATGCATGATGCATATGGTAAAAAGCCCTATCCACTGGCCTCAGCCAGGTTGATTGAGAGACTTGTGCCCGCTTCGTGACAACAGTCAGCCAACATCTATTCTGCTCACACTAGGTCCCATTGTTCGCATCAACCCTCATGAGGTCCACATCCTCGACACAAGTTTTTACGATGAGATATACGCACCAGCTTCCAAAAAGCGAGACAAATACGCGGCTTGGGTCGTGTTCCTAGGCGTACCGACTGGTGTTTTTGCGACCTGTTCTCATGACCACCACCGCATTCGGCGAAAAGCCTTGAACGTGTCATTCTCCAAGAAGGCTATTTACGAAATTGAGGATTTGATTCAAGGAAAAATTAACACTTTATGTGGTCGCTTTAGGGATATTGCACACAGTAAGAAGGTTGTACGCCTTGATGCCGCATTCTTCGCCCTTGCAAACGACGTCGTCACGGAGTATAGCTTCGGCGAAAGCTACAGCTGTCTCACCAAAGATGACTTCCAACAACACTTTAAAGATGTTCTTTTGAGTGGCGTAGAAGCAGCCGCCTTTATCAGACAGTTTCCTTGGGTCGTTGGCATTGTGAGATGCATCCCCCTCTTTATATTGTCGCGAATAAGCAGCACATTTGCTGGTCTCTTGAATTGGGAGGCCATCGTCCACAAGAGGGTCGAGACGTTGGTCAAGGCGAAATCGGACAACAAATCAAGCATGGGATCATCAGTTTTCACAACCTTGCTTAGCAGTGACTTGCCTATCGAAGAAAAGTCTTATCAGCGACTAATTGATGAAGGCAAATCACTCATGGGTGCGGGCAGTGAGACAACGTCATGGACGCTAACGTTGCTCGTGTGGTACGTGATGCGAGACCCAGACATACTTGCCAGCTTAAGATACGATTTACGGGATATGCCCTCTGGGTCGGGTGAGGCGTCTCTGCTGAAATGGCTCGAGCAGAGGAAGTATCTCGTATGTTCAACGCACCTACCCTTTGCCCCAAGATTCGTATTGGCACGTTCTGATTGAAGACCTCTTAGACCGCCGTGGTTAATGAAGCCCTGCGACTAAATCATGGCGCTGTCGGTCGCCTGCCACGCATTTCCCACGATCCAATGCATTATGGCACCTGGGTTATTCCTTCAGGGGTAAGTCCCTTAACAAGGGCCAGTTATTCAAATCGGCACAGAAAACTAACATCCGCAAACAGACTCCAGTAAGTTCATCAAACTACTGGGTTCACATGGATGAGGCTATTTTCCCGAACCCTGAAAAGTTCTCTCCCGAGAGATGGCTTGAGGCCGAGAGGGATGGTTTCCCTCTGCAGAAGTACATGGTATCATTTTCGAAGGGCAGCCGCCAGTGTGTAGGCCAAACGTAAGCTTCATCTATTTTGAATCGACTCCAAATCATTATCCGAGCAAAAGCTAATCAGCTAATTTAGTCTAGCAACGGCCGAATTATACTTGACAGTGGCCGCAGTGGTCACCGGCTTTGATGTTGAGTTTACCAACACCACAGAGCGAGACATCTTACCAGCTCGAGACTGCTTCATCCCAAGGCCTGCCATTGATTCAACAGGAGTTTTTGCTAAGATATTTGATCGCAGACGCACAGAATGATGCAGGGATAGTTGACAGCGAATATTGGACAATGTTCTCTGATAAGCGGTGGCGTCAAACGCCCATGTACACGTAAAGGACTGTATTATTATTGCTCTGTGCTGAGGCATCTTTCGTACACAACTACACGTACCCATAATGGAAGTATAATGAAGACTTTGAGAAGCAGAAATTCCCCGAAATAACTATGATGAGCGAGTACCGAGCGAGTCCTTGGAGGACAACATCAGTCACCAGCTGGGCATGGCCATCATCTGCACTTTTGCGGCCGGAGCCTTAAGGGTGTATTAAGATTCATTTAAAATATACTATTTAGGCGCTTTAACACCATGTACAATGATGATTGCGTCAATTGTGTGGTACGCAATGTACGGCAGAGCCATACTCAGACGTCCATAGGCAATTGCAAACTGATACACCTCGTCTGTGATTCCCCCCTTGACACCAAGGTACTCGCCGACTTTTTTGAAAAGCGCGTCGGATTTTTCATCAAATCTTCGACCCCAGCCCGGCTTCTTATTGGGATCCCGGAGTTCGATATGCCATAAATGGTGAAGCTGTCTCACGAGATCACCAAGCTCGCCCTTGACACCCAGGGATTTGTTCAGCTTCGGCGACTCCTGGCGGTTCTCAATCATTTCAAAGTAGCTGTCGTAGAAGCCATTATATTGCGAGTCTGGGAGAGGGGTCTGGTCTATACCGCGGTGCAGAGCATCGATGAGCAGCTCATTGAGGCCGGCCTCGGTGATCTGGTGCTTGGCATGCTCGTAAATTTCCCACGTCCAGTCCCAAAACTGGGGGTATTGGTCAATGTATGACTCCATTACTTCGAAAATGCGGCGATGGCGAGCCCGGCAGAAGCTGTAAGGAGGGGACGTCGCCGCAATTCGACCGTCTTCGCGGCCTTCAAACCTTGCACGCTTATGGCCACGGAAGAGCTCACAAAGCATACCAGAGAATACTGTAGACATGGTTTTGATTGCCTGGTCTAGACTCTGGCCATTGGGGTAGAGTAGGCGGAGAACGTTACGCGTTTCTCCTGTCAAGATATCCGTGTGAAGATCCATAACGTCATTCGGGACAGCGGATCCGATGAGCGAGTCCATTCCTGCGTTATCGAGGTAGCTGGCCCCGTCACTGCACATGTATGCAGAGCCGATTGTGTCGAACCCTCGAACTGCCATGAGCAGATAAGGGTCTAGAGGGGTGTTGATGTGAGACCCTCGGGGCGTTGTGAACTCTCTCGAGTTTTCAATCTTGTTCATGGCACTGAGATATGCGAGAGAAATACGCCAGAAAGACCGATCCACCCCGGAGAGTTTGTCGTCCAGGCTAGGGACAGAGGCCCTCGCGTTTTCTTCGAAAGCTCGAAAGCGGTCGCTGTAGACATTCTTGCCCTTGGCCCAATCAACGCCAGTCAGAGCAGAGTACACATAGTTCTCTCGAGAGGAGTCAGATTCCAAACCAAAAGACTGACACATCATGAGGTAGAAGGGAAACTGAGAGATGATTGGAGGGTCACAAACGAGTCCGGTGAGAAGTTTGCCCCAAGGAGAGAAGTGATCGTCTCGAGCAGCATTCGAGGAATGGTACTCGTCCTGAATATCAGACACGTTGCCATTATCTGTGGCTGTCAGCAAGATTTCAGCGCCAATTTCTAAAGTGACCTGGTACGTCAACTCCATGAGGTTCAAATCGTGAAGGCCGGTACTAGTGGCACGTTCCCGTTCAACAGCCTCATGAAACTCATCGGAGAAAGGTCGAACTAGATCCAAGCCAGCATTCGAGGGGCTGTATCTCATAAATGCATCAATCACCCAACTGGCTAGATGAGATGTGAGCGGGTATGGCCCAATTCTACGACCTGGCCTTGAGCTGAAGGTCTTCGCGGGACCCTTACCGTCACCGTCGTCGACCTCTGCATTGTTCCAGTGCCGACTGCTAAAGGGTGCTTGACTGCTGAGACACTTGTCATTGCCTGCATCAAGGGATGGGTTGAGACGTCCCGATTTTAGACAACTCAAAGCACGGCCAGTATATCGCATTTTGCGGGTGTTTATAACACTAGCTGGCTCCATTGCTGGTGGTTTCGATTTGTCGACATAAAGTCTACCGGTAGCGATGAACAATTGGGGATGGTCAAACCACTGCAGAAAACAGAGCGGCATTGGCCAAGGGAATCTTTAAGAGACGCAAGATTTGGTCTGTGCCGTATTGATAAGGTTCTGAAGACGGACAGTGCTGAGGCTGTGAACATGTTCACTACTCTCTGACCAAATATTGAATGTCAATTTAATTCCGGTACAGCACTGTACCGCACAATATTGACACTATCAGATAGTCTACAATAAGCCAGATTCACTACTCCTGTACCAGCACTCCGTACATGTCCTGCTCTTCTCGCCCCATCTCTTCTTTTTCCGTCCCTTGCTTCACAGCACAAAAGTTTGTGGCGGCGTCTCGAGTCGAGTTGGCCTGTGCCTGTCTAATTTTGCCGTTATGCTATGTGTTGCACAATGCGGTAGGTACATTATTATACTGCACAGGACTACAATTGGAAATGCGATTCGCATGATGTCATCAAGCCCGTCCGTGCCAGCCCAGCGGCATGAGGCAATTGCAACCAAACAGCCGAACTTGAAGGCGGCTGTTCGCCACAAGGGTGGCTGACAATAGTTACTTGAAGAGTGTCTGGTGGCACAAGACATGTCTCACACGTTATTGGTCCAAGAATCCGGGCTTAATCTGACCAGGTGAATAAGGAGTCATGAATCTAGTTTTCCAAAAAAAAAAAAAAAAAAAAAAAAAAGGTCCAGTACAGTAGAGCACTGTATGGATAGTATAACAAATATTTTTGTGCTTGCCCGGCGCTACTTTCTTAACACTAATCGAAGCTCTATGAATGTGATTTAGGAACCTCGGCGCCTGACATTATGAGTTACAAGGACTTCTCACGATTCATAGTAATCAGCGCCGATGAGGTGGCACTTACGGGACGGGATTGGAAAGTTACCTGAGTTATCGAGCCCGTTCTGTCGTCTCCCAATATAGAAGCCATATACCCTTTCGTGTTCCAAGGCTTGGAATTTGTCTAAACGTACTGTATTGTGCTTGTGCTGTCCTGTCCTGTGAAGCTCGGTCTCTCCAGCCAGATAGCAGGATGGCTCGTGCTCATTGTGAAAATCAACAATAGGAGCAAACATTGAACAATGCTGGATGGCGATGGACTAATAAACCGATCACGCTAATCCCCATGTTCCAATAATAGTTCTATAAAATCCAGCCATACAGTAAGGTGCAATACTGTACGGCACTATCGATCCACACAGTCGGGGTAAAACAAACGTATCCCATGTTTTCGTCCGTTTGTTTGCGGAAGAAAATGCAGCCACTTACTAACATACATATGTAAGTACAAGGATCAAGGTGGCAAAGGCTGGTCTTTGCATTTACGAGTTACTTACACCAAGTACCGGTAAGTGTCAGAAAGTATGTATGTACAGTACCGGTACAGTACCTCATTCTTAAGTACAATATATGTGCATCTAGGAGCTAGTATTCGGACACATGCAACCCAGTCTTTCCTTGCCCAAATTCCCATTTCGCAAACCATCTTGACTTCCTTTCTTACAGCCGCCCTTTCAAGTTATCACCAAACGTCCAGCCCTTTGAACCATCCCAGTTGATCGACCATGTCATCAGTCCCTTGAGAGCGCCGTTATAGTGATCCCAGGCTTGGCCAACTAAACTCGGGGACATGTAACCGCCACCAGCTCCAGACTGCGCCGGCAGCCCAGGGACCTGCATGCTGTACGGAAGTCGGATTGTGGTGCCTTGAATAACCAGTCCCTTGTTCAAGCAGTCTGTTTGTGCTACGAAGCCTTGGACAGTTCCAGCCGAGTAAGAGTCCCCTGCGCAGCCGTACATGTTGCCGTTGTAGTATTGCATGTTCAGCCACCACAGCCGACCGTTGTCGACGTACTTCTTGATGATGGGCAAATACGCACCCCAGATGGATCCGTAAACCACACTGCCACCAGTGACATACGCAGTCTCTGGTGCCATGGTCAAGCCAAAGTTTGCTGGCATCTGCGCAAGGATTCCGTCAATGATGCGGATCAAATTGGCCTGGGACGTGGACAGTGTGTTGATATTGCCGCTGCCGGTCAAGCCCGTCTCGATATCGATATCCACACCATCAAAGTTGTACTTTTTTAGAATCGGGACAATGGTCGAGACGAATCTGTCTGCAACTGTGCTTGAGCTGAGATCTATGCCGGCGGTAGCACCTCCGATAGACATGAGAATGGTGGCGCCGGCAGCCTTGGCCTGGCACATCTCTGCCGGCGTCGCTACTTTGACACCAGTGTCCATGCCGTCTTGCCACAGCGCCGTCCCATCTGAGAGGATGACCGGGAAAGCCGCATTGATGACGTTATAACCGTGCTGTTTGATAAGAGGGTTTTGAATAGGCGTCCAACCAAACGGAGGGTGAACACCGTTTGTTGACCCGTCCCAGTTTTCCCAATATCCCTGGAGAACTTTGCCCGCAGGCTTTCCTTTGGTGGCACATGTCGTGCCTTGTGCGATTGCCGGCACGGCACCGAGGATTGTGCACAACTCGATAGGACGCATCTTGGATGTGTCTTGACTCTAGACTCTGGAGTAGATGGCTTATTATCACTGCAGCAAGTAGACGCCTGCCCAAGTTTCTTCGTGGCCAAGACCAATTGATAGCTTGGCTTGATGCATTCAGAGTTGTCTGAGTCTTCATAAAAGTTCGTTTGGGCGACAGGAATCATCATATATATACACACAGCCCAATAGCCTAAACTGCCTGTTGTCGCCCACATTACCCATGCCATGTGTTGGAATCACAAGGTAGTATTTTGTGAGTAGCTAAGGAAGAGGGTTAGAAATCCTCTACTTTTTGTTAGTTGAGTCCATCTTGCGGACAATGACGCCCAATACCCGGACCCCCTCGTAAGAGCGTAACGTAGGATCCTGCTATAAAAGAGTCACGAGAAAGATGTTACAACTCCAATCTGGGCAACTATGCTACCTGGAGAAATCCACGATAAGCTCCTACTAGAAGAAGACTAGTGCGCGCAAGGAACAATGCCTCAAGCAGGAACAGACCAATAAGAAGGGATGGTGATGTACCCCGGTTATTATCGTCACTGGTCAGTATCTGGGTATCTGGGGAAATGGCTATCTTGGTAGTTAGATGGTTGTAACCTGCCCTCGTCTGCCCAGATAATACTCTAATAACTAGTTAAAAACCCCGACATATTTAGTCTCTTTACCTCACATCAAGTGCTACACTCGAAAGGGTCACACAAGACAGAAGCAGGTGCCACACCTCAAAATCCTATTTGATCCGCGTGGCACTTGCTGTTGGAGAAAGTGGAGCTGTACCCATTGCTATGCGAGTTTTCACAATGGCAGTAACAAAAGCTCAATATTGACTTTGCAATGAGAGTGTCCCCAAACATCTAATTTGTCACTTCAATAAGAAATAATTGCCTCTTTGGCAACTAGGCGATAAAATTCTGGCGGGGACACGACGCATCCCTTGTATAAAAACGCTTCAAGAATCTCAATTGAAGACTGGACAAGGAGGTTAGTCGGTGGCCGAAGCTCGCCGGAGGACCGCCGGAAGGAATCATGAAGAAGAAACATTAAAGAGAGGAAGGAAGAGAGAAAGGAGAAGGCGAAGAGGAGGATTCATCAGCAACAACAGTAGATAGAAAAGCGAATTTGCCGGATTCAAAAAGGCTGTAATAACTATCAACTACTACTAACATCTCCCTTTTGGGAGCAACGCAAGCTCCGCCGAGTTGTCGCCCAGTGTGTGCACAATCCACCACGTCACCCAAAGACTAAATGGTTCTGCTTTTTATATTCCAGAGTCAACAAATTGCAAGCCCTTGCAATGAAGATCTTCCACGTTATGGATTCACTGGTGCCAGAGAGTCTAGTCTACCTTCCGCATGAGATATGCTTAGCAAAGTCATGTCGAAACTCTCTGCCCAGACCTTTCCACTCCCGAGAGTCTCCATTCCACAGTACTAGTTCGAGCCCACCAACTGCTGGTGGCTGGATGTGTGGCTAGAATTAAACTAACATTGAACTCTGACAGGAAACACCAGGGATAATGTACAGCTGAAAGGAGTTGACATAATTCCGACTGGCTATTCCACAAGTCAACCTCTTTCCTGGCCCTAATCATGTGGTAGGGTGTGGGTGAGAAGCATGGAATGCTACCATTTCGGATCGGCTCGCCGGAGCCACAGAAGACTCACATCTTGATTCGCAACACCAACGTCTTATTATACGAGCAAGGAATTCCACTGAAGCACAGCAAGTCAAGAAGTCATGTGGTATTGTAAGTCTAGTGACTATCTCGACACTGGCTTCTCTACTTCGTTGTAACTCACGATTCTTTTCATTCTTCCAGTGAATGGACACAAGACTCTCCAACGCGACGTATTGGCCGTGCTATGCCGTCAGACCTTGCAGAGTAATTCCTTGCACCACGATGAAGCAAACAACAGCCCCTGTATATTCGTCTATACCCTATCAGGGGATCAAATTATATTCCAGGATGTCGGCATTGCCGCCCACCAGGTCATCAACGGCGGCGTTTTGTGTCCTGCATGTTTGCTTTCAGCCGTTGTGAGCAACATTCAACGCAATGTCGGTCTGTCTGGGGACAGTTCTTCTTGTTGCTTTTGCTTTTTTATTTACTCCGTCTATCTTCAGTTATTTAGCCCTCATCTCTGCGTCTTTCGTTCGAGTTCATCAACTTTCGTCACTTACTGTTTGAGAGAACAAAGCACAGTACCCAAAAACCCTCAGCCATGGAGGTGCTTTCCATCATCGGCTTCGTGGCTACGGCTACACCATTGCTCGAACAGCTCGTGGCAATGGCCGGAACCCTCATGTCGACGAACAGGGAGGCCGGATTTGAAATGCATGCCATGTCCGACGAGCTGAAGTCTCTAATTGGGGTGTTGGAAAGCCTTCAAAAGCAAGAATTGCCAACCAACCAGAAGGAAGATTTGAACTTGCTGCTCGCGAGGTGCGCCGGCGTTTTGGATGACTTGAAAAAGCTCAAGGCGGAATACTATGGAAACTCGATAGCGTGGATGACCAAAGGAAAGGCAAAGATTACCTCCCTTCGGAAGCGGTTGGAAAGCTGTACAAATTCCGCGACCCTGCAACTTCAGGTACACATGATGTAAGTTGTCATGATTTTTCTTTCTTCCTGCTTTCACTATGATCGTCCACATTCGAACACTACCACAACTGCATCTCTATGACTCTTCAGTCCGATGCATGGTTCTCTCTTTCCAAAATGGCCTGTGTTTTGCGGCTAACAGCTTATCCATAGGAACAGTCACCCACACCATTCTCACACTGAAGGAGAAGCCACAGATACACCGGACGGGACGTATGTCAGAGATGTGTGTCCTAGCGACCATATCACTCACGCATCGACCGCCAAGAACACCATGGTAGGTAATGGCGAGAATGACACAGGGTCTGGAGTCATCCGTACCGCGAGCTCGTCTGCCAGCCATTCCAGCTGTCTACAGGAGGCGCTGTTTTTCCGCGAGGTGAAGTCAATCGATTCGGCCGCGGCCATCATCGACAATTGCCAGGAAATCGAGAATGAATTAGTTGTACTCGAAAATGACCACGCAACGCTTCTGGCGCAGAACCCAAGCATGGTCGATTCCGTGAACGCCGCAGCCATCGCGCTTCGAGCAGCGCTGGACAAGGTGAAGCCAGTACTCGGGCCTTACACAACGGAATCGGGTAGAGACACGGCAAAGCGGATGATGAAATCGATTCGGTGGTCTTTGCAGCAGCAGAGAATCTTCAGGCGTCACCTGCCAGAGTTGCATGAGAAAGCCAGGAACGTGGCACAACACATCTGCATTTTGGAGAAGTTGGCCGAGGATGCAAAATTACTTGCTCGGGCTGCCGCAATGCAGCGTCAGAAGGAGGAAGAGGACAAGAATGAGGAGGAAGGCTTTAGACGTCTTACCGCGGCCATGGGTCACTAACTCGAGTAGTTGCTCAATGTTGGGCAGATGCGACGAAGGTATTTACCTCGACATTCAACATGCTGAGGAAGGGCAACCGCCAGTCACTAGGCGGCGGCCAAAGCCTGCACTGCTGGTCTATGGGACAACATTGTGATGAGCTGGAATGGTGGTGTGCTTCTGTTGTGCTTTTTCGCTACGAGATGTTTTTATCCGTAAAGTGGCAAAAGTAAAAACCATTTAAAAAAAAAAAGCAGCATCCAAAGCTAGCCAGTTAGTCGATTTCTTTTCGGTCAATACAATAGTCATCTCGTATGTGTCTTGAAATAGTTCACATTGCAATTTTCTCCGCTTCTGAAATAATGCAGAGTGTCATCATACCACTTGGCCAGTGCGATTCTTTCGAAATTACAAAGTGTCAATCCAATCACACAAAAACCGGAGGGTTCATGGTTGGCAGGGCGTCAGAGCCTCGGAGCCACGCAGCCTCAGAGGTGAAGGACTTGGATGTCAACTCCGTGGCAACATACTGTACGGCTGCACGGACAGAGGAAGGACATTGAGGCACATGCAGCAAATAGGCAGAATGTGTGTGACGATGCCGCTTCCGTTTCAACTGTATTGAGAAGGTCAAACCCGTGAGGCTTGGAGATTTGTTTCATTACCGTGGAGGACATGACATCTTCACAACAGCCCATGCTGTATCCATAGGTCATGGGGGCCAAGCCCCAAGCCACTCTGGCAAACAAAAGAATATTGGTTCCAAAGTGAGTAACGAGCAAGGGAAGGACCGCCCCTCCTCGTACGCAAACGTGATGCAGGGCGATATGAATTATGACTATGACTTCCTGGGTACGCATTTGCAGCTCAGACATGAAACGGCGGTGAATTATGGCCGTGTTCTATCATCGCGGTACAAGTCAGCCCCTGGTCGACTTCACATGCGAAGCAACCGAAGATATCAGTCTCTGACGCATGGCCTTCAAGCCAACACGCCTGATTCGTGACGGCAGTTGCATAGAGAGTTTTCGTTTGGTCAACATGCATGAAGGGGAGGGTTTTGCGAACAAGCCAATACTAGCAACGGCTCAAGAGAAAGATGGCCGATTGGTTGAAACGTCTCATCTTCCTTCCTCCAGGCGATGCTGAGCACTCGAGGCAGCACTATAGAGGATAAGTACAACAAATAATACAGTGTTGATGCGTGATGAATACAAAACCGCGGTTACGGGACTACTGTCGTAGGTGGCGATGACTTGAAACCTACGATAACTATAGGCTGCATGAATGGAATGTTCTCGAAGGCAATCAGGAAACATCAGACACGGCACACACGGACTTCTCCGCTGGAAGGGCATAGTCTTGGTGTTCTGTCAGCGGTTTGTGTGTTGCGGTGGCAAACCGCATATAGCCCTCAGGGAATAACATTAGAACGGCACGTCTCACCGATAGGTGCTCTGGTCCATGCTGGGTCTGGCCACGCCCACCCGGCGCCCGTGAGCCACCTTTTGTGTCGTGATTGTATCTGAAAGGGGTGGAGCGTTCGAGAAAGGCATCAGGCGGTTGCCCGCTTCAACGAGTCAAGCATCGTGTGTCAGAGTGGTGGTCACACACACGCGAGAGCGAGACAGCTTCTCAGATTCGGGTGGCCTTCCCGACTTATCAGAGCCGATGGCATTTGGGACAGTCAAAAAAAGCACAAGTTGGCATTCTGATAGGCTAAAGATAGATACAGATACAAAGACAGCTCTCAGCAAAGCATGACCCAGCTGTGACGTTTACCCGTTTGACCAGTTGCAATGTCACCGGTGCACGATGCTGAGACCGGGCTGCTTACAATCAAGACTGCAAAGCTTGTTATCCAGAGAGCTAAGCCCCGCTACTGTAACAACTGAACGAAGGTGATGTGGAAGCAAATGGCAGTGGCTCGTCAAAGGGCCAGCTACCGGAAGGAAAGGCAAAACTCAATAAAAGTATAACTCAACCACAAGGAATCAAAGACATTCAGGGAGAACGATTCGATTCTCAAGCCCGTTTGTAGTTCAGAAGCTCTTCAAATCTGATCAAATCAGTGTCACGATAATTCCTGAAGTTAGAAGATAACTTACGCTGAGCTTTGCCATCCCTTCAGACAGTGTGATTCCAGTGTTGGAGCAAACATCAACACGACACTCACCACAATGCCCAACCACAAGTTTCAGCTCATACTCGATCACCCGATACCGACGAGAAGAAAAAGGCCTCTGCTTCAACTCTGTTGGTGTCGAATCAAGACTAATACGAAATGGCTTGAGCCCTTTCACACCGGCTAGTAATGATGACCGTCAGCAATGCACGTCGGAGTGACTCAGCTTTAGAGACTTACGGCCTCCCATGGTACGAGGTAGACGTTCTAGGATGAGGTCAGAGAAAACAATCTTCTCAGTCCACTCCTCTGGGTCACTCGCTGAACAAATTCTCCGGATTTTGTGGCTAAACGTGGTCCCAGGCTCTAGCTTGGTGCCTTTCATGATCACCCAATGGATCTGATTTTGAACGTATAGCTTCCCGTCATGGAGATTTTTTGTCGGCTTTTGCCCGCAGTGGGTGCGCTGGCAAAAAGGCTGCTCTACGACGACGCCGTAGCTAGCCGGCGCAATTCCAGACTTGAGTAGAAGGTTTGTCTTGTTGATCACAAGACCCCTGGCCACGGCGAGCTGGGGAGTAGCAGATCTCCACAGCTGCACTTTGCCAAGACTTGGTTTTTCACTCTTCTGCTGCTCCAAGTGTTCTTTCATTCTCGCGAAGACATACTCAGACGACCCTAGACCGCCAGAGAGGACAACGTGATTCTAGGAGACGAGGTCAGTACGGACAAATAGCGATATGCAATACCAGCACCTACCACGTGTTGGCCTCCCATCGTTTCGAAATCGCCAAGGACTTTATCAACACAGCCTTTAATGCCCTCGAACTGTTCATCAAATAATGCTCCCAGGTCCTGTCTATATAACTGTTAGCACCATTTAATGCTCCTCGGCCTCAGAGCTGCCGCTAGGGACAACTTACGGGTGAAATTCCACGAATCTGCTGTCCACCTGGTTGGAAACTGGCTGTAGGTACATGCGCCAGACCTCGTTACCTTGAGGTGACGAACCGTATGCATGCTTCCAATTTCGGAAGACTACACCTTGCGCTACCGTCTCGGCATAAGTTTTCGGTATGTCTGGATAATCAGTAAGCCGGCGTTCAACAAGTTGCTTGAATCCCATGTCTATCAACACAGAACCGAACCCAGTGGCCATAACAGCCATATTCTGCACCATCTGCATAGGTTTGGCTTCTTTGAGTGTGACCAAAGCTAGATCCGTTGTTCCCCCGCCAGCATCGATCGACAGTATTGTCTCGCCGCGAGTGAATGGGATATCAAGTTCGCTGGCCGAAACCACTGCCGCCGCAGCCTCCGTCAAACCCAAAGCGGCTTTGTGACCAGCTTCGCGACCAAAACCAGCGTCATGGGCAATTTTCAAGAAGTCTTCAGCGATACTTGCATCCCAAGTAGCCGGGATACTGAAGGTGAACTCGATGACCAACTTGTCCCAGTTTACATCAACTCGACGGCGGAGATGCTTAATAATACTGCCGCTGATGTGGCCGTATACCTGGCTGAGATACTCCTGCACTAGACTATATGTCTCGGACCTGCTGTCGGTAGCCCAAGGCGTTTCGTTGAGCCTCTCGGGTTTTGCGTGCAGACACAGCTCGAGGAATCTCCATTTGCTGCCCTCATCGAGTTCATTACAGAGAAACCCCCATTTCCTGTTAGTTCCGAGCACGTTCTTGGCCAGGACGGTAGGGACCTTATCCGACATTTGCCCAGGCCAGTCCTTGACAAACTGTATTTTCTTTACTTGGAGTTCCGGGGCGATCCATGTCACTCCTAGTTTACTGTTAGAGAAGTACGCAGGAGCATTCCATACCAAGATATTCACGAACCAGTGAAAGTGGTACCGAAATCGACCCCAACCTGCACGTCAACTCGAGCAGTTTCTTTGCCGGCATGGGAGGACATGTTGGACTGGCTAGCGGTGACGACAATGTCAACAGCGGCGCGAATGTTCTGTGAATTGTCTGAAAGGAGAAGTTCTGAAAGCTGAAGATGATTGTCAGAGAGAAAGAGAAGAAGCTGTGGCCCATCGATCCATATTGATGGGTATGCAGGAGCTTTATCATATCTCCATTGCTAGCTACTTCTGCTCGGTAGTACATGGGATGCCCCCCAGAGGCAAGGACTTATGTCCCAACTGTACGATACAGTCATGGGTTCGATGGCGGTGTACGAAATTCTAACCGAGCTCGTAAGGAACAATCTGTAGCAAACTAATAGAATGTCCCTTTGAAGCATTCTATGCACGTTTTCTTACGAATAGTGGAATAGGTCTGATGGACAAGGATTTATGACATCGTAGTACGATACAAGCACGGGTGAGATATCAGGACAAGAAACCTTAAGCAAAATCACGACAGATGGTATCTGCAGTAAACGGATAGAATATCTATTTCAAGCACTCTATGCATGTTTGCTTGCGAATAGCGGAACATGTCGGATTTATGACATGACAGTGCAATACTGTACAAGAACGGGTGAAATATCAGGACAAGAAACCATGAGCAAAATAACAACAGATGGTATCGGCAGTAAATGACTAGAGGTTCTCTTTCAAGCACTCTATGCTTGTTTGCTTGCGAAGTGTGGATCTTGCCCAATGGACATGAACTTGTGATTCAGCCCTGCCGTACGGAGTACAAGCATGTTTGATATGCTGGGGTAGGAGGCCTTGACCGCTGATTAAAAAAAACCGAAAAACAGGGGACAATCTGCAGTACGCTGATAGAGTATCCCCTTCAAGCACTCGACGTTTGCTTGCTGGCAAATTAGTGAATATATCCGATATCGCGTGGAGAGTAACAAACAAACCACATGCAGATATCAGTCCACTTCCAAGGCTATTCAGACACAATCAGACTCAGCCTCATGCTCACACTCACAAGTGCCGAGACATGTTCCAGACCAAGTCTGTGCCTTGTTGCTAGACTGCCACTTCTGTCACCACCACACCTGCATCTGGATCAAGTGCCCTGAACAGCATGGATAACTAATAATAGTTGCCTCGTTTGTTTTTCACATAATAGGAAGTGGGCTGTAAGCCATCTTGTGAAAGAACTTTGGATAATGCGTGCAGCCACGTTTACGGGGTCATGTCAGGCGGCCAGTGCTCATTCTGTTCACCCTGGGGAGGCTCCTTTCACACGTACGTGTTAATGGTGAGAATGGCATCTCTATGACGTCGGCAAAAAAAGTTCAGTATGCAGCAACAGGGACCAGATCATAGAACTTTTACCTCTCACGTCTTCAAGGCTGCCAGATATCACATATTCATCCGACCAAAAGATATACGGCAGCTCTTTTGAACTACTCATCAGGATTCAGGAGCCTTCATAGCGAGGTGTAGAGTTGACCACGTGCAGCATTGAACATTACCATTGAGGTCAACAAGGTTACCATCAGTACTGTATATGGAGCAACTTTATTTATGGTGAAGCACGTTCACTTGATCCGTACTGTTGCCACCGTCCAGGCATCAACAAGGCTCTGGTGGGCATTGCACTCCGTCAAGTCAAAAGACGGAACTCCGCACTGCATTCAGCCATGTTTTTTCCCTTCCGGTTTGCCAATATTAGACAGACGCACATTGTCATCCCCCCTGGTCTGTTTCATATACTCAAAGACCCCAACTCAGTCTATCGACTAGAATTGCCGCACAAAGCGCTTGTGGCTTGGTGGCGCACAGCCGTATTCGAACTGCCTGCTCCCTTGATATGATCTATTTCCATTTCGTCTATCATTGAATGCCATAGCCTAGTTTTACTTTAACTTTCCCAGAAGATGAAGGGGGAAAGATTATAAAATCTTTCAGTCACGACTTTCCGGCACACATCATTTCTTGGACATCAGCTACTCCTCTTCTCATCACCTTCTCTTTCACAAAATCTACCGAAGTCATGGGCATCATATCTTCAATCTCGACTTCTGTTCGAGGAGATATCCCCAGTTCGACCCAATGGTCACAGCCTCCAGTGCCCACGGCATCAGAAACGCTCACGGCCGTGGCAACTGTGGCAACATCAGTTCGCGATGGCGGAATAGGTGCAGCAGTGGGAGTTGTCGTTGGAATACTACTGGGTGCAGCGTCTATGTGGTATTACTTTCAAAGACCTGTCCCAGTTACCACTCTCGGCCCGAATGATTTCAACCATGCGAAGATGATTGTCGGTGCCGGGGTCCATGTGCAGCCGCCCAAGCCGAAAGAAAAGCTCACTCGTAACGCTGTACTGGACTTTTATCAGCTGGATGGTCCTGATTGTCTTGTTGGACGCACTATTCCAAACAAGGTCGGAGAGATAAGCGCCGGCACCACACGGCACGTCGACTACTACTATCATCTCGACAAAGTCTCGAGTCTCCCCGACAATTTTGACGAGGCTCTTAGCCGTTTTGTTCCAGACGAAAAGGAGGCCGCCACTCTCAAAGCCCTACTAATCGATCCATTCTCTCGTGACCTCGCAATTTGCCACTTGATAGCGCGTGCTTTCTGGACAAATCTTGACGTACATAGCGTTGGGCCCCTCTCCCTTCTCCCGCCAACGGTCACCGAGTTCATGACATCCCTCCCGTTTTCCTATGAAACCGCAGCACCTGAAGGTAGCCTCTCCCCTCCAATCTACTCCAATTTGAACTTCGCTAATGAACAATGGGGCTTCTCAGGTCGCCAGGGATTGATAGCTTGGAGAACGGTTACTGCATTCCTCATGAAACACGATTATTTTCTGGCCGGTCCCTTGAAGCCGCCACCGAGCATCGAACCGCAGATGAAAAAGCTCGTTGCCGCGATCAGCGATGTGTTGGCTCCTTTTGCCAGGGACGATATGCCCGAAGACTGCCCCTGTGACTACATCCACCACCTCGAAACAGGGCTCGGCAATCGTTACCTCGAACTTGGCTACCAGATATTCTCCAATCCACTTGAATTCCACTTCGTATTCGAGCCAGCACCCAGCATGGAAACCGGACTCGTCACTGCCCCAGGCTTAGCCGTACTCAGCTCTTGGTACGGAGAGCCCCTCGACAGACCAGGGATGGTCGATGGGTATCCTCTAATTCAAGTGCCAAGGGTGAAAGTGATTCTTGGGCCGGGCGATAATTACGAAGAAAAAATGAAAGAAGGAGACAGACTCGTTGCAGAGCGCCTCAAGGAGCTTGAGGAGCAGAGGCTAAAAGCAGAACATGAGGAGCCCCCTGAGGAAGAGGAAACAGGCCTCCATAACAACTGTCTGGTATACCGTTGAGGACTGGTAGCTTATGTCCGGCTGGTTTTGACAGGCAAAACCACGGTCAAAGCCCAGCAGGACAGACGCTATCGCGGCAGCGGCGACACGGTGGTTTTCGCAGTGTCACTTCGTGTCTACTAGGGGACCAGGATAACTTTTCCCTCACATGCTTTGCCCCTTGTTTTTGTCACATCATCAAAGAAGAAAGTTAGTAAACCATAGATCGATCAGTCGTTTATGTAGAATCATTGTCTTGAAGCTTTTCATCAAGTTTTGTTAGCCATAGACTCGAATTCGAATTGTTTAAAGCCCTAGAGTCCACACTCTTCCTCTTTCTCCCCTGCATTTTGCGATGTATCACCGAGCCAAGTTCTCGTGGAATGAAGGCGGTGTTTCAATTAAGCTCCTGGCGGCCATGTTACGTATCTGTATGATGACGAATTCGTTCACGGCGGATGTATGCGGTGATATCCACGCACCACCTGCGTTGTTTCGTCTGATAAAATGCTACGTCCTCTCAGAAGACACGTCCAAAAAGGCATGTCATGACACAATCGACAAGCAGCCATACATATTGGCATCATGTCAGCAGGTCCTTGTACCCGCCTCGACGGGGAATGTGCTTCTGACTAGTTTCATGCACGACGCTGTGCTGTTCCCCCGCGCCATAGGAAGAGCACGCCAGTCTTTCTTTTTCTTCTTCCCTTTGTCATTCTCTTTTCTTAACTTGTCTCTCTTTTTCTGTTTTGGTCTATTCCATATCGCACGTCGGCATCCGCCACGCGTACCCGATGGTTGACGTAGCCTTTGACTACGTCCGCTCAAGCTTGTACAACTGCCGTCAATTAGGTTAGGGCATTACGACATGTCACTTTGACATCAGATCGACCCTGGCATTTGGAAAGAAGCTGGACCAAGGTCAACTGGTCGGATCTGGTCTGGTCACATTTGCATTTCTGCACCGCAGGACATCAAGCCAGCAAACAAGCTACAGACCCCCGGAAGAGTAGCCATTGCCATTGCCATTCCTGGCCTTGATGTAATCTTTTTAACAGGGACAAAGCAACCAGAAAACTCAACACAGTAGTCTGCTTCTGAACCAGCGGCATGGAGAGTAGCGTTCAGCCGCACCCGAATCAAGGCGCAACAATCCCCGTTCCCTCACCCACAACTCCATTCTGGCGCAGTCAGAAACATCACCTCGATAGTCACCGCAGCACGCCCGATCTGCCAAAGGAGCAAGACATTGTCATTGTGGGCGCCGGGTTCTCTGGGGCCTCTTGCGCATATTACATCTCCCAGCTCATGCAATCTGCCACTTTGCCGCCACGCACCACATGCACAATTCTCGAGGCGAGAGACGCCTGCTCCGGTGCCACGGGTCGAAATGGTAACGTGGGCTCCTTTCCCCCCTCCCAAGTATATTTATACCTAGCTAGGTATATGTAGCAAAGCGTCTTGGTGTGGTTGCCAACTCATCGAATCCCAGGAGGTCATTTGCGTCCAGACTCGCTGGCCACGTTTCAGAGGTATGCGCCGACATACGGCGTCCAAGCGGCCAGTGATATTGCGCTCTTTGAGTTGGACAATTGCAGGGCAGTCAGAGACATCATTAGGGCGGAGGAAATCGCCTGCGACTACACGGAAGTCATTTCCTCCAGCGTCTTCTTGGACGACTCTCAAGCCGAGGAGGCAAAGAGGCTACTCGGCGAGCTCGTTGCTGAGGGACACGACATTTTGCAAAAGTTCAAGTATTATCAAGGTCAACAGGCCGAAGAAGTATCTGGGGTGAATGGTGCCAAGGGGCCGACCACGTTTCAAGCAGCATGTCTTTGGTATGTTCCGTGTTCCCAAGACATGCAAAGACCATGTCTCCTCCCTATTACTGCCCGGTATCTGGCTAAGATGAAGCTATTGATTGTACCTTTGATAGGCCTTACAAACTAGTCATGCATCTCCTTGCCGTCGCCACCTCCAAGGGCGTTCATCTCCAAACCAATACTCCCGTCTTAGCGACCTCCAACGACCCGGATGTCAACGGATACTGGACTTTATCTACACCTCGTGGTGATTTAAGGGCAAAAAAGATTATTTTTGCAACCAACGGCTACACAAGCCACTTGCTACCTCAATACAGCAGTGCCATTGTGCCAGTCCGCGGTATCTGCAGCCATATCATCTCTCACGCAGGCACTCCCTCCGTATCAAAGACTATCATGACAATGGGCATCAAGCATGGCCCCGGACAGCACGACTACCTCATAACAAGACCAGACCGGAGCATAATTGTCGGTGGTGCATGGAAAGCGGTTCGTCGCGGCCCAAGAGAAGACTGGCACAACGTCACCGATGATTCGCGATTGATTCCCATTGCAGAAAACTACTACAATGGTTTCATGAACCGGACCTTCAAGTCTTGGGAAAAGACAAAAGCAGACGTAGATTACCTCTGGACTGGAATCATGGGGGTAGGTGCCGTCTATCATTTCTCCTCGTGCACGTGTCGTTCATGCTAATTGGGCCAGTACACTTCCGACGAAGTTCCCCATGTAGGCCAAATACACGAAAAGCCTGGCCAATATTTATGCGCGGGGTTCAATGGGCATGGCATGCCGCAGGTTCTTTTGTGTGCCAGGGCCACAGTCAAGATAGCGCTCGAAGGTTGCGGTTTTGCTGAAACAGGTGTTCCACCGGTGTTCAAGACCAGCGTCGAGAGAACCGCTGCTGCAAAGAAGTGAAATTATCTGACTTCCCAGGTAGACGGTTTACGTGGTCAACACCGAACGCAGCTCGATCAGCATCAAACCGGGTGGCGTGGTCTGGGAGCATTCAGGTCCGCGCCACCACAAGTCCCTTGCGCAATGCCCAGAGCAGAAGGTACGAGGCAAACGTTGGTTCTATATTCTTGCTGCAACTCGCATTCCAGTTTTCTCCATAGATTTGTATTTATCAGCCAAATTTGATGCCCGAATTAGGATTCCAGGTACCCGATCCCCTCTCTCCCTGTTGTGTACGATCATCGTTCCCCGGAACTGGTGGGCCACTCCCGCCAAACTTGATCCCCATAGCGGGATTCCACATTGTAGTCATGGGGTTTGCCTGTGGCGCCATCGGCTGCGGTTGCTGGACCCTTTCCCCTGCCCAAGACTGTATAGAAGCTTCGACGGGATTGGAGATTGGTTGCCTAGGAACGTGAACTGGATGCCTCTGGGGAGAAGAAGGGTGTTGTTGCGTAGCTGGCTCGCGGGAAAAGTACGATGCTTGTGATGGCTGAAATTGTGCTGCGGGAGGACTTTGTAAGGGACCGTGGTTGTGCGACAAGTTGAGGGTTGAAAGAGGCGGCATACTAAGTTCCCTAAAATTGGCGATTAGAATCAAGACACATGAAATGGAGAAGTTGTCCTTTCCGAACTCACTCTTCCAATGCTCTGGCCTCCATCCGCCGTTGTGCCACCCATCCCTTCGCGACATCGCGGAAACCCTGTCCAACGATCTTGTTCAGATCATTATAGAACTTTCTGCCAACTTCGAGGTTGTTGATTATTTCCTTGTACTTGAAATATGCGCTATCCAGCTTCTGCAATGCTTGTTCACGCTCTCGGGATCCTCGATCACCGCACCTTCGTTTCTGAGACTCGAATTCTGAGTTTGCGCGCTCTACTTCTTTCAACAGCCGCTCCTGTTCCTGTGATTCTTTGTCCAGGGCATCCAACTCTGGCTCATAGAGCTTGTCGAGGCGTTTTTCGAAAAAGTCTTCAAAGTGTGCGGGAACAATGGCTGTTGACGGGTAGGATCTCTCCAGTCTTGCAGCTTCCTTCAAGATGTCAGGCTTAATGTCGTCTTTGCGCGCATTTTCGCGTAGAGTCTCGACCCTCTTCCTTCTTCTACTCTCTAGCCTGAGGATGTCATTGTATGCGCTTCGCAGTTTGCCTACAGAAGCTTTAAGTTCGGGGTTGGTGTCCCTCTGAGAGCTTGACGGCACAAAATCTAGCAAGCCCCTGTCCGATCCGCATAATATATGCAGAAGATCCTCGTTGGCAGCGAACTTTTCTCGTACCACACCGTCACTGCTAGCACTGCTCGCAAAATATCCCTCGATCTCACCAGCATGTCCCCAAAGCTTTCCACCCTGCACGTCACTCTGGCTTTCGGGTCGTGACCATCTCTCAGTGCCGTACTTCCTCCTCGCCTTCTGGTCCTCTTCATTCTCAGCCGCGAGCGCTGATGTCCCATCTTCAAATGTCGCAATATCTGCAGCACGTAACTTATCAATGTCTGCAAAGCTTTTTCGAAGCCTCCCGATGGCATCGGCTTGTCTCAGTTCCTCGGCATGTTGGACCAAGCTCGGGGGCAGCCCAAGTGGCTTCTCCAACGCTTGTAATGATCCGGGCAGACCAATAGAGCTGAACAGGGAATGAATTTTGTCATTGAGGGCTTCCAATTCTTGAATGATGTTTTGGTTGACCATACGATCGCGGCGTTCTTCGTATATGGAAACGGCGACGTGGACCGAAAATGGCACCAGCCTTGAAAACAGGGCAGGCCCGAACTCTGCTCGATCTCCAAGGAAATCGAACGGGTTCGCAACCTGAGGGGGGACCCGCGCTACAGCCATGTTGGCCCTCTCAAGAATCTTTAGCTCTGTTTTTGGCGGAACAGGGTCTTGAAAGTCAAGCTTGTCAGCTCATGCGCACAATTGCAAGGTGAAAGGTAAAGCAGCGCACTCACTCAGGAATATCATGTCGTTGTCTTTCTCGGCCCTCTTAAGGTCCTCTTCAACTTTTCTTTTGAGGCCGTTTAAGTCGTCCACCACGGTCTTGTTGAGATACCCTCCCTTGGTTTCCTTGATACCTTCTGTGACACAGGCAACGGCATCTATTAATCTAGCCACCTCTTCGCCATATTTTCTCTTCTCCAGGCAATCGCACGCAGCTCGGTACTGTGCAGCAGCGGCAAAATGGTGATGCTTCGCGGTCATATGATGAATCCAAGCGCTGCTGATGGCTTCGCTCTTCATAGCAGCTTCTCCAGCCAAATTGTACAAATCTGACACTCTGGCAGCCAATTTGGCTATAGATGCGTCTTTATAGCCGTCCATGACAGCTTTTTGCCAGAAGCACTCTTGGCTTTGGGCAAGCAATAACTGCATCAAGGATTCCAAAGTATGTTCATCCATGTCTTCAGGCGGATCGGACATCCGAAGCTCGGGCACGACCTCTTTCTGCATGTGCGATAGCACACCGGCCGCGAGTGAGAAGTAATTGGCACTTGTTTTGATGCCTTCGGCCGTTCCCCGAGAGGTGTGGACAGCCAACTGCGAGTACAAAGCTGCCAGATTGTAAAGCACGTTGAGGAGCTCGTATTTCATGTTATTTCGCACCATGGGTCGTTCGGAGTTGTAGCCCAGGGCAGGATACCACGTAAACTCGGCACCAATCTGTTACAACGTGAAGCGCTGGTTAGCTGATATCAGGACGGGAAAGGAGGCCCAGGGTCATGGTACCGTACATCAATTGGAAATTTGCCTCCTATCCAAGCCAACTGCCCTGCATAGGCCTGGAGTTTCTTTACACCGCTAGGGTGCGGCTCGCGAACATTGATGGCATCTTGTCGCAGGCAGTCGATGACCTCGAGGTCTTGCTTGAACATGTCCGGATGCTGATCATACTTGCTGTTGATGTATTGCTTGATAGTGGACGCTAGAGACAACTGCGTGGATCGTCGAAAGGGCAGTGACAGGATGCTGCTGGTGCTGGTGGGCGTGAACGTCAGCACTGGATGTCAAACAAGCTGGAAAGCTGCTGTGGGCTGGCGACAGCTCGTCGTGGGGTTGGTGCAACTCACGTCGTCATTTTTGCTACTTCGATGGTGAGGCTATACAATTCTTTCGTGCATCTTTTTCTATCTGTCAGCTGTGGCTGGCGACAGGATTTGACCTGAGCAGAGAGTAATAAGTAAACTGAGAGCCGTAAGCAGAAAGGTGACGAGGGGTCTTGAACTTGGCATTTATTTGGGAATGCTTCGTTGTGTTGTGGTGTGGTTGGAGGGGCAAGCTGTAGATGCAGCTGATGAGTCAGCATATGCACCTACGTCACCTTGTCCTAAGTTAGACCCTGGCACTGAAATGGCAGGCAATCTTGACAAGTTGAGATGAAGCTGGGAGCGGACGTTTCTGGTTCATTGCCTCAACTTTCATACAAGATAGGTAGACAATGATTACATCAGAGACTATCAAAAGAACCAGACACCATGTCCGTCCATACCCTGATCGGAAAGACCATTCAAACCACATCGACAAAACGGTCCGCTTCCGTTTCCCGCGTCATTATCTCAAGTTCTCAACTATCGCCAACCCATCCTCCATCACAGACATGGCTGCCACCAGTAATGGCACTCGAATCATCCGACGCCAAAAACAGCATTAGCCTGGCCACCTCGGCAGGCACCAACACTCTCTTCAAGCACTGGGCCCCCAGACTCTCGGCTTTGTACTCGTCGGTAAGCACCGTGTCAATCTGTCGCTGTGTGGCGATGGACCCAGGCATGATGCTGTTCACGCGAATACCGTACTTACCAAACTCCCTTGCGTGAGTCCTCGTCATGCCCATGACAGCCGCCTTGCAGGTAGTGTAGATGGGGATCTCGGTCGCCGGGATGCGCCATGTGATGGAGCCCATGTTGATGATGCTGCCCGAGCCCTGTTTCTGCATTGCCGGAGCAATGTGCTGCGTCAGGAAGAATTGGTGGCGCAAATTCACGTTGATGTCGTACTCAAACGACTCGCGTGTAATTTGCGCTGTTGGCACACGCGAGTTGGGTCCTGCAGACGCCGCATTGTTGATGAGCACGTCTACACGGCCAAATTGCTTGAGTGCCCTTTCAGCGCATTCTTGAAGCTGGTCCAGGTCTGTGACGTCGCAATGCATGAAGGTGGGTTTGGTGATGTTTTCAATGTCGACCGGCATGGAGGCAAGCTGGTCAAGCAGCTTCTTTGCAGAATCGTCGGCAATGTCCAAAAATATGACGCGGGAGCCTTGTCTGTAAAAGAGTTCCACGGCTGCTGCACCAATGCCCTCGGCGGCGCCAGTGATCAAAACAACTTTGTCGCGGAGACTGGGATAGATTGCATGTTGTTGGTCCATGGTTTGTGTCTTGTGGCTCTTGACTCTTGACTCTTGACTCTTGACTCTTGACTCTTGACTCTTGTCTGTGTAAAGTACGGAGACAGCCAGTTGCTACGCCCAAGGTGAAAAGAAGGTTCAAGTAGTGTCACACTTAAAAGCAAAGTATTGTTTTGTTCAAGTCTGCCAGTTGAGATGTTTGCTCCCGTTTTGTGTTCAGAAACACAACACACGCGCCCTTTCCAAGTCGGATGCAACATTCAATGTTACACCCGTGAATGTGGCTGGAGTACTCAGTACCTAGGTGTTGAGATGAAAGATTCAGGCAAAGTGACATGGCATGTGCGCATGTACCTAGTAGCCAGACCAGGCAGGCTACCAAGTATTTGATTGTCAGACCAGACGGTTCAATGAGTTATGCATGTGTCGCTGCCAGACTTGACCTGGCCTGTCTTGACCTGTCTTGAAGCTAACTTACCCCGCCTTCTCATGTTAAGACAAATTGATGGCGATGAGAACGCTGTCTGATCAATCACTTCCATGTCATCAAATGCCCGGTCCAGTCATGCCATTAATGAGTGTTACCCCACATCCACCGATCCACCAGACATGACCTGACCTGCGGTGACATCAAACCGATTCTCATCATTGAACCGACCTCCGGGGAATGCTTGGTGGCTGCTGATGGCCGGGGTGCTCCCCAATTCATTACATATACGTGTATCTCTCGCTCCGATGAATTGTTACCATGTTCAACGGATGCACGACGTTCAATAAAGCACGGCAGTGCACTGGGCCGTTATCGGATCGCGTACCTGGATCAATACAAGGAACACTGAAGTGAACACTGAAGACCGTCCAGTACGAGGTCCCTCGGTGGCAACCGATGCAGCGCTTCGATCAAAGCCAGTCACAATACTTGAGTTTCTAGGTGTCAAACTGCACAACACATTAAGAGAATATAACGAGAAGCAAAAGAAACAAAAAAGAAGGAGATAAGGTGGATGAAATTTCTCCTAACCCTTCCCCTCTGTACAGTTGCAGACTTGCCAAAAAAAAAAAAAAAAAAAAAAAAAAAAAAAAAAAAAAAAAAAAAAAAAAAAAAAAAAAAAACAATATTCTCAACAAGAGCCAAGCCATTTATAAAAGAATTAAAAAAAAAAAGAAAAAAAAAAGAAAACCTCTCCATATCTTCATGCTGGCGTAAACTAGGCATACTTCACATCACCGACATGGCCATGGCTTCCGTCGTCCACATAAGCCGGCGGCGCGCCGGATGACATCTCCCCAGCCACAGTATCCCCGGGCTGTGTCTTCGATGGAGGCACATCACCAGGTCCAGATTGCTCTGGAGCCCCGAGAGAAGGAGGAGGAGGGGCATGGTGGTCACCTAAAGCTCCCGCCTCGGCTCCTCCAAGAGTCTCCAGCAAGACGCTGGCACCGATGGGCCACATGTTTTGCGGCCCCTGCGGAGGAACTTGTCCCTGAAGAATCTGCTGGACTGTGAGAGCAGCTCCGTAAAACGAAGCGTTGGCGTCCTTCCTTTCCACGACCACTGTGCCGTCCACCTGAATTCCTGCATAGAAACCCCTCGACTTGACGTACGAAAATACAGGCCGGAATGCACTCGAACTGAGGCTCCGGCGCTTGGCGTCCCCTCCTCCAGGTTTGAGTGTACTCGACTGCTGTTGTTGTTGCTGTTGCTGTTGCTGTTGCTGTTGCCCATCATGAGGCGACGCAGTGTTCGGTTGTTCTTGTCCCCGCGTATTGGAACTGCCAGTCACCTTGTTACCAACGGTCTGGTCTCTCCCACGCTGCATGGCTGCGCCGAAATCAACAGCACCTCCAGCGCCGTATGGCCCAGCAACCACTGCCAAATCACTACCTAGGCTCACCCGGGTATTCATGAATGCCGCCAGTGCCTCCTTGCTGTTTATGACACATACGCAATCGTAAATGTCCAGACCGATCTGGAATCCTCCTCCGACAGAGTGAACCTGAATGCCAGAAGGTGGGCTCCATGAGCCATCTGGTAGTCGAGCAATCAAGATACCGGAGCCGGTGGCACCAGACACCTGAAAGCCAGCACGCAGCGTGGTGAAAATGGCTAATCCGACTGCTTTGGAGATGACCTTTGGCGGGATGGTGACAATGACACGATTCTTGGGCTTCTCCTTGGTGGGATCAATCAGGCCGCTGGTTGACTCCCGTGCCTTGGGGTCGGTCGAGGTAGGGGGTTGGCCGGCCCCAGGGTCGGCATAGACTCCTTTGGCTGCCATGAATGTCAGCATCCCGCAATGCGTGTACCAGTAAGTAGAAGATCTGATAATAAATGACTAGACATGCTGTTACACGATGAAGAGTACTGTACTCACTGCAGAAGGACCTGAGAATAGCGGCAGCCTTGTCGCACTCCTTGTCCAACGTTTCGGGTAGGAAGCTCTGGCTGCCAAGCTTATGTGCCAGACTGTTGATGGGAGCGGCTGCGCCCGCGCTCACAAGATGCTTGAAACGATGGCCCCAGCCGGATTTTTTGTCTCCATGTTGTTGATCAGGGTGTGGAGATTGGTGGTACTGCGGTTGTTGTTGGTGGTGGTGGTCTTGCTGAGAGTACGGCTGGCCAGGATCTTGACCAGATTGTTGCTGCGAGCCATCTTGCCCGGTTGGAGGCGGTGCAAAGACTGGGTTGGCAGGGTCGTATGCTGGGATGGTGTACGCGCTCTGTGGTTGTTGTTGTAGTTGTGGAAAGGACGTGGACTGCTTCTCATCGGGCTGTGTGGGCGGCGGAGGCGGGAAGTATGTTTGTGGTTGTTGTTGTTGTTGCTGCTGCTGCTGCTGTGCCGGCGGCTGTTGGGCTTGTTGGCCTTGATTTTGATGTTGATGTTGATGCTGTGGTTGCTCTTGATGAATCTGCTGGGGAGACGGATGAAGTTGCTGCGTCGATGTCTGCTCCGGGACTGGGACAGTCTGTGTCTGTGTCTGTGTCTGTGTCTGTGACATCGACGTCTTTGGTGGTGGAGGGGGCGGGGGATAGTAATCATTTCCACTGAGCTCGGCAATGATGTCGTTTGACTGTTCGTGGTTGGACATGATGATGGCGACGATGTTTGGACTCGACTGTAATTATCTGTTTGACTTTATGGAATGAAAGAGGGGTCTGCACTTAGAAAAAAAATCATGGTCAAGATGTCGGTACCTTTTATCAGCCTTTCGTTTCGTGTTGGTGGGCAGCCTTGACAAGTTCACATTGCCAGGTCCAACCAGACCAGACAACAGAGCGACATTGATGTCATTATGCTCCATGTCCAACATTGAACCTTGTGGCTGACAATGGGTCCATGTCTAGCACTGATGTTCCTGTCAAGTCAAAAATTCGTGTTGAATGTTCCCTTGTCACTGCTAGTCTGTTCAAAGGCTGGCACAGCAATTGAGCCCAATTCCACAAGTATCTCTGCATTATTCCTACCATGACCCCTTGGAGCTTCACCATTTTCCTCCCTCTGTGGTGCGAGACCAACTCGACACTTGGAATCTGGTAGCCTCTCATGGGTCCCAATCTACCACGTACCTAGGGGGATACCGAATTGTGAGTATCAATTGATTTGATCAATATTTATATGTATTCGCAGCAGCAGGAGTGAGTGTGCGGTGCATTGCCCGAATGCCCCGATTCATTCTTCGCTCATGCACTTGAGCGTGCATCTGTCGCCTGTGCCAGCTTCGTCATTGACCCGACACGACTGGAAATCCTCGGCCATTCCAGCTTCAAAAGTTCTGAAGCTGACATGGTTCTGTCTGTACCAACTATAGGTACAGGCAGGTACGAAATACCATCAATATCGACTCCGATCCTGTGCTGCCACTACAGCGCACTTCATTGACCGAGCCACTTATTACTTGATGAGTACGGAGTACTCCATCAATTTCAGCCCTGGCCATCAATTGATCATTCTGTTCGTCCTCTTGAGTACTTTACTAGGGCGTCCATGTCAGTCAACCCTGGGGCTCGGGTCATCCCTTGGTCAAGTACGGACATGGAGTATCGGGCCTTTCAATCAATCGAAATTTGATGTCAAACAGCGCATCAGCATCGAGCAGCTCCCGCCGATACGGGCAACCTCGCCTCCACGTCCTCAATTTGCACTTGACGTTGGGCAAGTCGTCGTGCTTATGAGACATGTCAGCGCACCGGGCATGTACCAGGCTCTGACAAGCTTTTGGCCGACCGGACTGGATATCAAAATATTGCGTCAAGTCTGGTTGACCTCCACCTACGACGCACCTAGACCTTGGTAACAAAGAGCCTTGGTAGCCCGTCATCATCATCTTCGTTTTCCCCTTTTTCCTCTTTTTCCTCCTCAACTCCATATACTTAATACACCTTCCTAACCAGCCAGCGACACCATGACCGTCGACGACAACCTCTCCCTCCCGCGCATCCTGTGCCTCCACGGCGGCGGCGTCAACGCTCAAACCTTCCGACTCCAATGCCGCACCATCTCCGCCCAGCTCGCCCACACATTCCGCCTCGTCTTCATGGATGCGCCGTACCCATCCAACCCGCACAAGGACATCGTGGCCTTCTTTGGCGACCTCGCCCCCTTTTACCGCTGGCAGCCGTGGAACAGCGAGCAGCCTGAGCTGCCACCCACAGCCGGTGCAGAGGACATCATGAACTCGTGTCTCGCCGCCATGGACCAGGATCCCGGATCCGGTCCCTGGGCAGGCGTCTTGGGCTTCTCGCAGGGCGCCAAGGTGGCCATCAGTCTGCTGTGGGCGCAGCAACGGGCAGAGACCGGCTTGGGCAGGGGCCAGGCGAGAACGCAGTTCAAGTTTGGCGTCATCATGGCCGGAAGCGCACCGATTATTCACTTGGATCTGCGCCTGCCCAAGCCGAGACACATTGCCGACGCTGCCATACTTAGCACCGCCTTTGAAGACTATCCCCGCGGTCCCCAGGGTCACCATGTGTTGCGTATTCCGACCTTGCATGTCCACGGGTTGCAGGATGAAGGCCTCGATAGACATAGGCGGTTGCTAGAGTTGTACTGCCAGCCAGATACGACTAGGCTGGTTGAGTGGGATGCCGGGCATAGATTACCTGTGAAGACGGTTGATGCACAGGTCGTGGTCGATGAGATGCTGGCCCTGGCCAGCGAAACAGGCGCAATCAAGCATTCATAGACAGGCATAGACAGAAATGTGTGCTAGAACACTGATATTTGACATCTCAAGTGTGTAATCTTTAGTCTATTTGCAGATACATGGAGATCGTTGATGGACCACGCAAAGTATTTAATATACTACATGCCGCCAGTGATTATCATGCTTTTTGATACAAGCAACTCAAGATGCCACATGTTTCGCAAAGGTTCAAGCATCAGGGGGGGCTATGCTCAGTGTGCCCATACCTGAAAAGAACAAACCGCATCTAGCACTACTTAAGTACTCATATTCACGACGGGGGCATTCCATCAGTGCTACTAGGTTCCCTTTCCACGTACATTCCACACTCTAACCATACTCATTGTGCTCTCCATAATGCAATCAGTCACGCCATGCAATATCTGGCCCCCGTATTCGCCAATGCAGAACCAACGATCATAAAGGAATACAAGCCCGCCAAACTCCGAAGCCTCATTCAGATTCAATACAAGGCAAGATTAAATGGCTTGTTGTGCACACAAAGGGTAGAAATGCTGCCAACGCGGGGGGGGAGAAAAGATATAACAGAAAACAAAATAGGCTTTGTGTCTCGGCTGATCATCTTGCGGAAACAACTTGCTTCATGACCGTCTATATCCCAATGACCTCAACCTTTCACAGTTCGGTTTGGGGTATGCATTCGCCTGATTCATCTTTTCCACATCTTCGTAAAACCAGCCCATAGCATCTTCTCTTAGGCGGCGCTGCGCAATATTTTCGTGCTCGCATTTGTTGTCCAGGAAGCGAATGAAGTTGTTTTCCGCCGTATGGTCCAGCTGCGAAAGTTTTGATTTGGTAAATGATTGGATGTCTTTGGGGTTGACATAGTACTTGACTTTGTGGTTGGGTGTGAAGCGCTCAGCTGTATAAGGCGGAAGGGGTTCGTCGTAGTTCATTCGGATCGAAGGACTCGAAGAGCCGCCGGTAAATAATGAGGAGATCATGGGCAAGATGAAGAAGATCAATATGGGGAGCAACGTCATCAAATTTTGCAATCCGCCTTGTTGTTGTTGTTGTTCGGCATCCTGCGCCTCCCGTGGTCGTCGTCTCGGTCTTGCACCGCCAAATTGGTGTACTCGGATACCGGGCCCGCCGCCAAAATTAAAGACAAATTGAGGACCTGTGTCGAAGGCTGCTACGTTAGTATAAATTGGTGGTCAAATGTCGGGTCCTGGGTCGAAGCATCTCACCTCCAAACGGACCACCGCCACCAAAACCGCCGCCTCCGCCAAAGAACCTGGCAAACATCTCTTCCGGGCTCATCTCCTCCTCCCACATGCCTCCGCCACCGCGGCCCATTCCTCCTGACGGCTGCCGCGAGGCGAATCCAGAGAATGGATTCTGCGCTTGGGCACTGGCGAACCTATTATCAGGGTCGGTGCCAAACCTGTCATACTTGTCGCGCTTATCCTTGTCGCTGAGAACACCGAATGCGCGGCTGACCATTTTGAAAGCCTCATCGGCGTGTTCATGGCCATTCTTATCCGGATGGGTCAGAAGAGACTGTTTACGGTACGCCTTCTTGATGTCTGATTCAGTGCAGGTTTTTTTCACGCTTTCCAGTTCGAGAATGTCGTAAAAGGCCGTGACGTTGCATTTTCGAATACGCAAAACAGCTGCCTTTTGTTCTTCTGTGTATACTCGTCCCTGGTTTCCTTGCGCATGCTGGCGAGAGCGAGCCGACGAGTCGCCGCCTGTGCTCGCCCCTGAGGCAGTTGCGCTAGGCATCGAGCGGAGGGATCAAAGGGTTCGGCCGTTTTTTTTTCGCTGTAGAAGTCTGTGATTTGTATAGACGTCTCGGCAGTTCGCTGGCGGTTCGCTCGATTAATGTCGGCGCGAAAGTTTTTCGTGATCCGTAGATTGAAGGTGCTGTGGAATTGGGTGCACCGGAGGGTCAGGGTCCTTGCCAGGTGGGAAGACACGACGGTATCTCTAGAATGTTATAAATCAGGCAAAGATGGAGCCGATCCTTGGCTGACAGAATATTCGCAGGGTGCTGGAGTGCGGGTGACTGAGGGGCTTTCCGCAGAGATGCAAAGCAAAATAGCAAGATAATAAAAGATGAATTCTGGCTGCTGACGTTGGGGACGAACGAATCTGTCCACAGTAATGAACTTGGCAGTTGAGCCCTCAGTTGTTCTGGAACCACCACGCCGGTCCGACACTGAACTCGACAGCTTGCAACTCGGCTGGTCTGTAAGTCCGCAATGCCCACTTGACATTGTGTCCATCAAAGTACCCGGTTAGACCGAGGACTCAGGCTACCCTATACAAGAACAAGGAATCCCGGATATCTGCATTGTTCGGCGGCTTTAAGATTAGTTGTTCAATATTGGACCTAAATGCTTCATAACATGCCGTACGCGGTCTTCTAAAGGGTTTTATTTACCAAAAAAAAAAGAGAGGTATTTGAACAGCCCTGCCACAAGTTCAGCGACCACCGCATGCTCTTGATCGAAGCCAAGCCCATGCATGTCCACACCCAAGTCATCTCATACAGATTAGATGTGCCGCAGCAGAAGAAATGGTCGATCTGAAACTGAAGGTCAAGATAACTTTACTAAACGCTTTCATATCTATACAACCACCCAGGTTTCACAGCCTTCAGTGTTCCTCTAGATACTGTGCATACTACGACAAACAAATACGTATCATGCGCATCCGCAACTGTTCTATGGCGCGGATCACGTGACCCCAAGTTTGCGACTTTCTTGGCCCTGGCTCCATGAAACGCCAGGACGGAGTTCATTCTGGTACAGCCCAACTACTTTCCATAACCAAAATGCAAGCAACTCGGGCGCTATTGAAGCGCTCAGTGTGGAAAGGTACGTCGTCTACACCGCAGATCTCTATACTCCAAACTCAAATCGCTAACCACAACTGCGCAGGGCCACACCTCGTCCCGTATGATCTCAACCTTGAATGACTCCCGCTGAGCGAAGCCAGTTCCTAACCCCGTTTGCTGCTACAGGCTACCGATTGTATTCCCCAAGAAGCAAGGCGACAAAGTGCCCCCCGTTCGTACACAAGCTCGCTCGGCGACGATTCTACCCAACTTTGTTGGGCTGAAGTTCGAGATACACAATGGCAAGGACTACCACCAGGTGACGATAACGGAGGACATGGTTGGGCATAAGCTGGGAGAGTTTTCGCCGTAAGTTTGGACCTCCTCGCATACCTAGGTATCCTTCAAGACTGGGACAGGATGAGGTGTAACTGACAATTGGTTCGAACAGGACTCGGAAACCGAACATCTGGGATAGAAAGTAAAGCACAGTATTGAATCGTTACCCTGGCTAGGGCTCGGACTCACATTTACTGCATCTTGTACCAAATTACATGTAACAACATAGACGAAATAATGGCGAAACAAAAACATAAAAGGGACAGCTGAATTCAATCGGAATCTTTTTGTTAATTCTTCTTCCATATTGAGAAGCCATGCAATACAATTCTGGTATATCCTTGCTTCGTTATTGCAAGCAATCAAACAAATCAAAACGCCGCGAGCAAGCGCTCATCATCTAACCCTAAACGCCATGTACCAATCCCAAAACCAAAACCGTGAGCGACGAACGATGCCGTTCTGCCAAAGCAAGCGTCCGTGAACAGTGATGTGCAAAGTCCCCCTACACAAACGCAACCTAGCGATAGAACTCGCTGCGTTTGACGTTGACGCCGTACTCCCCAACCGCCATGCCCAGATCTTCCATGGTCAAAACGGTTCGGTTTTGGCTGCCGCCTTGGCCGCCGCCGCCGTATCCAGGCCGCTGAATACCCAGAGGCGCGCCCTTCCCTTGATCCTTGTTACCTGGTTGGCCTGCCTGTTGTCCGGGGATCGGGAAGCCCGCAGCGGCGCCTAGCGTGCCCATGGGGTTATTGGTGTTGCTTGACGCGCGGATGCGACTATACTGGTACGCGTCGGCGGCGATATCAGCAATGAACTTCTGGGTTGCAAGAGCCAGGAGTCGAGCGAGACGAGGGTCGGTTTGCGGCGGAGGAGGCAAGCCAGCCTTTGTCATGTAGTAGCTTGTCACGGCGTCGGGGATCTAGTATGCGAGATTAGTCGCGGTCATTTACTCTGGGCGCGTTACACCCAAATCTCCGAAGTGTCAAGGCTTACAATGGGCGCATAGTCGTCGATTTTGTTCAGAAACTCCCGCAATGAGGTGTCCTTTCGAGTTGGCAGTTTGGGCTCTTGCCCAACTGAGAGTTCAGGAGGGGGAGGGTTTGGTCCGTCGGGAATTTCGCGAGGTTCTAGTTGACCATTTTGTGTGACTGGCTGCGAGTCCGTAGCCTCTGGCGCGTCACTTGCCATGTTCGATTATGCCTCAAGTGTTGTTGGACTTTTGCCGGTGATAATTTGATGGATGAGGTTGTGAGGTGAAGCAACTGGTTGCGACGTGTGATGCAATAGGTCACGTGACCGCCGTGGCTTGCTGACTGATGTGCTGTGGGCTCAGGAAGAGGGAAGATGGAAACTGGCGTGAACTTCTCCGTACTCCGTATGACTGTGAGGTCGGGACAACTACTCTCTGTGTATTCAGTAGACAGCAATGCTTTCCAGCGTTGTGATGGCACCTCGTTTCCCCCCTTTCTTCACTTGTTTCTTTTTACTTTTGGACATGGGGGAGGTGGCACGTCGCAGCGCAGCCTTTCAACCCAGTCATCTGGCCCTGCACTCATGAAATTTACACCCGAATGACACAACAAGGCAGTTTTCTCGCATCATTGCTTTGCTTAACTACAGGACCGACTATCTTGACAATACCATGAAAGCGGGTTGCTAGTATCCGTTCAAAAGCTACGGTCGCATTCCCTCTTGAATATCCCCCCAAAAGCATACAGTACATGACCTTCCTCTATTATCGTAGCATCACGCCATGGCCAGCACTTGACTCATGGCTATGAAGATGCCTAACCTTGTGACCACTAAATTTCAGTATTTCGCCTTCAACGCCACCATGCCAGCCATTGAATGGCAATATTGTGCTTTTAAATGTAATTCGCATACCCCGACAATATACATGTCAACAAAGCGCAACGCCCTTTTGGTGCCTGCCGTGCAGTAGACTGCACACCCCATAATTTTCTGCAGTTGACTCTGAAAACATGGTTCGCGAAAGGTCTAGATGTCTCGTACATTGTTGTCCCTCGGCGGGCGCAGGGTTGTATCGCGGGCAAGGGGCTTAGACTGGGAGCTTGAATTTCTTGCCCTTCAGAACCTTGGTGTAATATACGTAGAAGAAGTCGCTGTACAAGACGGTCTGGATGATACCGGCAATAATGGCAATCCAATCAGTCTTATAGTGGGTGTCCATAAAGTATCGGTAGATCCAGTTGGGGATGTACAGAGCTCGGTAGCTGCCCAGGGCAAACAGATAGTGGGTTGTGATAGTTTCAGCTTCGCCAGTTCGCTGAAGCATGAAGAGCTGTGGTAGGATGGCGACGGACTCCAGCCAAATGGAAAAGGCCCACATGATTTCGGAGAAGGTGTACTTGTACGGGAACAGAATTGCCAGAACGGCCGCACCTGCAAGGAGATACTGAACTCGGAAGGTGTCGACGTTGGGGTCGTTGGTGGGCTTGTACGCGTTGGTCATGAGGTAGATGATGTATCCCTGTGACCCAATGAACATGATCTTGAATACCAAGTTGTACAAGCTCTCGGTCGCAAATATGTCTAGCAGAGACGTATGTTAGCATTAGTCTGATTCCGAGGGAGGATTTAGGAACCAATGCCTACCGAGGTATCGCGTTACGTAGACGAAAAGGTAAAGGGCCTGTGATTTGAAGGAAATGCCGGAGCAGCTCTGCTAGACGTTAGCGATAGCCCCAACCCGGTGCGTTTGGTGTAGCTGGATTGGATCTTGTCGCGTCATGCCATGTCGAAGGGGGAGGGGGGCGGAGGTGTCAGGCGTACGTTAAGCTGGACCATCTTGTGCAACAAGATCAGGATACTCGCCAAATGCGAGAAATCCGCTGCGGAAAAAAAGAAAGAGAGAGTTAGCGCCCGACTATTTCTCCTGTACTCTGCTGCGCATCGGGATGCGCAACGGACGGATACATGATGAGGTGGCGCGACGACTTACCAGCAACGCGGAAGATGTTGAGGGTCATTTTGAAAGCGCTGCGACTTCGAACAGGTAGCGCGCTCGATGACTGGGTGCTGGGAGGCGAGAAAATAGAACTTTTTATGTCCTACTGGACAGAAAACATCCGGAGGGCTTTGCCGTGGCGATGGCGCGTTGTCAATGGAAGGGGGTTCAGTTGTTATACTGAGAAGTCAAGTCTGAAAAGAGGGAGCTTCATCAGATATATGTCTGGCCTGTGAACGAAAAAGGACACGACAGCGGTAGTGGACCAAGGCACTCCCGAGCCGCAAATGGGGACATGGACATGGACCGCTGTGGAGGTCTGGTTTGACTGCTCACATCAGTTTGGTCAATGTTGACTGGCTAGAATTGGGATTAGTGAGCTCATGGACCCACTTGCCCTTGATGTTGACAGCACGGTTCAAGCTCCCTCTCCAGCCCTGGGTACCTGGATACATGGCTGGCTTGTGCATATTCCCCCTTTGTGCACAAAGTCTTTAGCTTTTGCCAAATCTTCGGGAGAAAATAACATGAATATTCATGGGATATATCAAGAGCTAAGAGAATAAAGAGCTTGGAAAGGATGTAGTGGGAAAACACCGTCATAGACCTCCAGGCACGGATAAAGCACCAGTTGACATGTATGGACCAAGGCCAGGGCTGAGTTCGTCAGTGTCTGGCAGTTCAAGGAGCCTTCGATGCTCAACATTGAACCGTTGTGAACGCGACACCTCAGCCGTTGCTGGCATGCATGGCATACTTGTTGCAGACGCCGAAAAGTATGCGATCGACAGCACATGTCCAGTTCCCCAGACAATTGGAACTCGACATTTTGGTGCCTCTGATTGAGATATGGCACTTACAGTTGAGCCTGGAGTATTGCAGACCGTTCGCGCCAGGCACCAGACTGAACAATAAAGTGATGGCCAGCATGGTCCTGCACCAGGTCTCTGGGTCATCAATTGATAATACTTGACATGTTGGCTCAAGATGCAGTGCCTGTCCCTTGGCAGACTGGCACAAACTCAATTGGGGTTAGCGCCAAATTTCCAACCGGCATTCAACCAGCACAGACATTTGTTCAATCCGTCTGATGCCTGGCCCTCCTCTCAGCATCTTCAGCTCTGTGCCAACTGCAGTCAAGTTACGGAGTGATTACATTCCCGATTGCTGACAATTGACAACTTCTTTCTAAAGCTTGCCCTTGTAACAACAGAGCTATTTTTTCTTTTCTTTTTTTTCAATTGTAGATTAAAAAAAAAAAGTCACCGTACTGCAACGACAGAAACTCGTAGGTTTCTGAAAGTCACTCGTCATCAATGTCATTACATAAGATACAGGCACTGAAATGCTACCAATTTTTTTTGGCCTCGGAACCTTACTTAAGCCACACCACTTTTCGGGTCATGCGCCTCGCTTTGCGAGCAATCGAGCAATGTCGGACTGTGGCGCAGCTGCCACAAGTCTTGGCGCTATCCATTCTGGCCATGACTGGACGGACTTTACAGGCAACTCTCTGTGACGTTATTACAAATGGGGCCGTCGCGGCACCGAACTTGCCCGAAGAGCTTCGATTCTGCGACTCTCCATGTCTCTCTCCACGCTTCGCGATCAATTGATGTGCTACTGCAAAGCCACCCATTTCGTATAAATATTCATTCTCTTCCCCCCTGTAGCCATTTGTGTCGGTCCATATAAAACGTCGTGTATATACCCCGGACTAAACCATAGGATCCTCACTGGAAATAAGGAACATCAACTCTAACATCGTATTTGTCATCAAATATTACACCACCCATCAAACACTTGACCAGATCTCAAAACTGCCTGGTTGGACCGAGCGTCTCAACACACTCACCATACTCAAGGTGCTTCTCGCCTCCTATCGAACACCATGGCCGAACCGCAAGAGACTGCTACCTCGGGGTCTGAATCCGGCTGGGTTAACATCACCGTCTCACATCGCAAGCACAACTACACGTTCGAGCTAGCAGACGATGCCACCATCACCGAGTTGTTCGACGAGATTGCTGCAACGCTCGATATTCCCGTCGCCAACCAAAAGATTCTTGTACCCAAGGGTCCTCTACTCAAATCACCTTTCAAGGAACCCGATATGCCACTCACTGGACTCCAGGGCAAGACGCTGACTCTCTTGGGCTGCGGCGCCGCAGAGGTGCAAGCCGTCCAGAGCATGTCGGAAAAACTTGCGCAAAGGAATGCTGCACGCATGGCGCAAAAGGCCAAGATGAAGCACGCGCAGCGGCGAAACCATCACCACAAGCCAAGCGAAGACACAAGATACACGTTTCTGCAAGTCAAACCCCTCCAGGGCCTGCCACACCCTGAGACCAGCCAAAAGCTCTTGATGCGACTCAAGGAGGACCCTGGCATCAAATGGGCCATGAAGAAGCACAAGTTCACTGTTTCCCTGCTCACCGAAATGGAACCCTTATCGCACACCGAAACAACCCACGAGGGAACGTCGAGGATACTCGGCCTCAACCGCAACCAGGGCGAGGTGATTGAGCTCCGTCTCCGAACGGACGCCCACGACGGGTACCGTGACTACAAGACCATCCGCAAGACCTTGTGCCATGAGCTCGCGCACAACGTCCACGGCCCACATGATCGACAATTCTGGGATCTGTGCCACCAGATTGAGCGGGAAGTCGACGCTGCGGACTGGAAGTCTGGCGGCCACACGATTGGCGAGACGTCCAGGTATACCATCTCAGGACAGGCTGAAGCGGAGGAAGATGAGCACGAGGACGACGGCGGATGGACGGGTGGCGAATTCGTGCTAGGCGGAGTGAGAGATGTCGGCACGGGCTTGAGTCGTCGTGAGATCCTGGCACAGGCTGCGCTCGAGAGGCAGAGAAAAGAGGACGGGGCCGAACGCAAGGCATGCGACGCGGCGGAAAAGGGTTGGCGGCCGTGTCAGAGGTCGCAGCAACCGAGTGACAAGAGGGAGTAACTGCATCATGTTGGCCTTTTCCATGTCCGTTCACTTTCTGGACGTCTGCATTTTGGTTGTTTTGAGAGCGGTGCATTTAGCGAAACCTTTTCTCTTTGTTTGTCATTGGCATGGAGTTATTAATGGAAGATGGGTTAATTTAGGCTAGCACGAGGAAATGTATTTGTCAATCCGTGTGCATCAAGTAGTTTTGGAGGCATCATTAGCATCGAGTTCAGCGTCCTACAATCTTATGGTACATGAAATGTGACACAGCACAATAACTAGGTACAGCCAAATCCCTTCATCGCATGCCCTTTCTCATCTGACCTTTTGCACGCAACAAGCCTAATAGGGTAACGGGTCCAAGTCCAATCCATCTACACTAAAGTGAAACGAATCATTTCTGGAATAATGGCCAGCTGTATCAAGGTCCAATCTTCCCCTGATGCACTCCCGTAGATCGATATCCGCGAAAATGATGCCCTCGTCATCTTCCCACTGCGGTCCTGCAAGAACATCGCCATATGGAGATACAACCGAAGACCCGCCACGGGAGACCCAGCCGTCAGCTTTCGGGAAATGCTGCCTGTTCTGAGCTTTTGAATTGGCGCCATTTTGATCCACGCCGTTTTCTTCATCGCAGCATAGCACAATCTCATTGCCGTCATCGTCAAACACTGATTTTCTGCGTCTGTGGCGAGTTGGGCTTGCCGACGGCAGAGCAATCTCGAAGCCTTCATCTGTGAAAGTAGAGTTGCGTCTAGCTCTGCTCCTGGTAGGACTAACTCGTGACGATCCAGCCCCTGCGCTGGCGTCTTTTCTTACGGCCATGTTGCTGCTCACCACGAAGCAGCGCCCTTCAACTCCGATTGTACGCATGAGGCTCAACCATGCATCACGGCCGTCTGCGGTAGGAGCGAGATACAAGTTGATATTTTGCTCGTACAAGGCTTGCCGGACGAACGGCATGTAGTTTTCCCAGCAGATGGCAGCGGCCAGGTTGACTCGTTGGCCACGTATGATGGTCGATACGGCCTTCAGCGTCGCGGGGGATCCTTGAGCCCAGCAAAGACGCTCTGTACCGGTCTGGCTTATGTTAGCAAGGTTTGCTCTGGGAATAATGTAGAGTCGCCGTTCCAGGCACTTTGAGAAATAAATCAAGAGAATCGCTCACCGGCATAACTTTGCGTCGCTTTCCGATCACACCGGCCTTGGGACACACATACACGACGGCGCAATATAAGCTGCCGCCCGTCTTCTCAATGAGCCCGGTAACAAGAAAAACGCCGGTATCGCTGGCAATCTTTTCCAGCTCCTCCCTTGTGCCGTCTCCCCTCACTGCTTCATCATTGTCACCAAGTTCCTTCTTCACCCACTTCGACCCAGCACCAGCACCACCGCCGACTGTGTCCCCCAAATCGACAGCCTGGTCAAAGTACTTGGCAAACTCCTCCCTGCCCTCAAATGGCCTATCACCGATGACGGCACCGAAGGCGGTTCCGCGAGGATATCCGCCGATATAAGCCTCGGGAAGCAGCAGGATATCAATGGAGTGAGAAGCAGCTCGACGGGCTAGGTCGGACAGGTCACGGAGAGTAGCGGCCTTGGTGGGGCCGGTCGCCGGTGATGCGGTTCCAACGCGGATTGTGGGCATGATGGGCGTTGGAGCCTGACTTCAGGATGATCAATGGCGCTGGAAGATAGGGCCGCCGAAACAGAGATTGAGGCAGAGGTCGAGTACAAGCAACGTGGTGTTTGCACGAAGTGCCAAGTGGGATGGGATCAGAAGGTGAGAGAATGGGGGGCAAGTGGCAGCATGTCAAGTGTCTGGTCTGTCGCGCCTTCCCGTTGCCGGTTCAATGTTCCCCTCATCGGCGTCGACATGGATGGAGCTTAATAAAGCTTCTGGAGCTTCTGTCTGGTCAAAATGTTTGCAGTCGACTAGAAAGCTCCATCGACTGGCACCTCCAGCTCTCTCCTCCACCTCCTCCACACCAGACCATCAGACCACCAGACCACACCCCCAAAACTACCACCAGACCAGCTGAGCTTGAAGGTCGATCCACCAGACTTCTGCGACCAGAAACAGCTCGCTCGTGTGTCCATGACAGCCCCGCATTGCCATGACCAAACAGCCGGAAAATGGTGGCTGATTTGATCCGATCGGCTATTTCCGACGCTGCATTGAAGAGACTCATGCGCTCTCACCAATGACCTTGTCGTTGGGTTCTTAGCTATTGATCTGCTTCAGCAGGTACAAGAACCGAATTGAATCACATCAAATACGCTTTTATCCGACCGAGCTGAGCTTCAACTAAGCTTACCAGTGGGACATCCAGGGGCAACTGATGGTGGATCAGAGGCCATAGCTCTGGGCTTTTGTTCCAAAAGCTGTGATGGTGATGGTGATGGTGTTAGGTCGTCGAGATTGCGACCGAAACTCCTACCTTCTGGCCTCCAAATTTTGACCTGAACTTGAGTTCCCTCTTTGGCTGTTCGTTACCCTCAGAACTACCGCCATACGCCACTGCTCAACTGCCGCAGCCTCTGCGCTAGGTACTTTTCGTTTCCGTCTATGCCTTTGCTTGATGAACTTTCGTCGTGTCAACAGTGTGAACATCCCGAAGCTATCGGCTGACCTGTTGCTGCAATGGGCACAGTAAGACTACTCAGTTTAAGCGTCGCGCCACTGCTGAATGCCTGCTTTGGAAGCATTAGTGACACCCAAATATTACTCTTCGTCCTGTGAGGCACCTCCTTTAATACTGGTCGCTATTTGTGAGCTTTACAGCATGGTTGTAGTGAAGGACTAAGCGACAAAGAAAACAAAAGGGACAGGAAAATGCTTCATGAGCGGGCTGTTAGTTAATGCTGGCGCTTGAGAAACACAGATCGACACGTTTGCAGCATTAGCCGCACAGAGTACCCGAAAGGGTACCAAAATTAGCAGAAGTCCTTTCAACCACTGGTCGTCTGTGCTATCGCAAGCACCGGGTTTGGCGATATTATTGCATTACTTGCCCGTTCATGTCACACAAGTCCAAGGAGAGCCGGCTGGGCTTATATGTCTGTGGAAGAAGGGGAGGCAATCACCGATGCTTCGAGCACAAGTCCCTCACCTAATGCGCTGTTGCAGACAATCAACTCCTAAGTGTAGGAGACCATGGTTAAAGCGATGGAGGAGCGGTTATGATGCATTGTGTATTTTCGCAAGGACCGACATATCCAATAGGACGACAAACGCATACCGACCAGCAAGCTGATGGGTATACCATTTTGGGGACAAACGAACTAAAGATATTGCACCACCAACAAATGTGAAGTCGGCTCCTCGCACTTCCTTGGCCACTTTGGGCTTTTCCAGCTGACTTACTCCGTAGTATTCTATTTTGTGAGTACAACAGTGATGAGACATACTGGTGCAATGTAACTGTAAGATGTAAGCTCGGATTGCCTCACCGTGCCAAGCCAGAATGTGATGCAGGTGAGTAGATAGTGACTGTACTGCGTTAGCTTTTGTTTCATATTCCTCTCCGAGAGATTAAATGGATGGGAATAACTGTATGCAGTACTTATTGATGTGTCAATGTGGCGAAATTATCGCAAATCATTACATTGGCCATCTGCAATCAACATGAAAGAATGAACCAGACATTTCCCCTGACTCAGTGTCTAGAGCCTGAGTTTCTTAGATTGAGGCTGTACCCGGATGCAAATATGACTCCCGGCTAACAGTGATTGTTCTAGGGTATCCCCAAGTATTCTTATGTGAGCGGCGACCTTGCCCAGTTGCTACGATAAGTCTTAGATGCTCAGCAACATGTAGAAAATAGAAGGATTCCTATGTTGTCCTGTCGCTCAATATTTGACAGACCACCAGTTTGGGGACAAAAAACGCAACACTGGCTCGCCCGTGGCGCACATTGGAGAGACCGGATGTGAATTTGAAGCCTGAGCTGGCTGAAAGAAGCTTGGGAGCCATTTTGGTGAGAAAATTGAACAGTCTGCTTAGCTGAGGGATTATGGAGCGCTAAATAATATACCAGGCCTTCTACTCCGCATAACACCGCGGAAGATAACACTACCCGAAAAATGCAGGTAATCTCACCGAGACGACGCCGCGATAAAGGTCGGGCAAATGCAGCCACGGCATAAGAATTTTGAGCTGTGATAGCTGACGGGCACCACAGAGCCAGATACATCTGACGTCTCTTGCGTCTTGGCCCGGCTGACGCCCATATGATGCCGCGGCATCTTCATGTACTCCGAACCTAACGCATACCGCGGGAAAAGGCTACATATCACAGTTGCTATGTACTCAGTACGTGCAGTGTGATTGAAGAGTCGTGGCGCTGAGATTCATAACGGCAGTGGTAGGTAAGAATGTGGTGGTACAGCTCGTCAAGTACTGGTCACTAGCATGCACCGTACATCCCAAAATGGGTGCAGATGTGCAGCAGAGTATGGACTAACGTAAATGAGCTTGTTTGTTTGCTCCGCGTGCGCACCGACTATATCTGCAGTACAGCTGAGGATTGAAATGGCCTACTCCGTACTATCTGTCCGAAATTTGGTTGTCTGTTCCTCCTCTAAACTGATCCAACCATCACTTCAGACACAATGTCTTGTCTTACACGGCTGTCACAGTTGGGTCATGTAGTATCCAAAACCGTCGGGACGTACATGTACGGAGTACCAGGTTGAAAGATGACAAAATTGGTGTGACCTTGTCCTTGTAAGTGTAAGTCATCCGGCACACCCTGGCACAGTTTGTGGCTTGGTGGCACGAACTGGGCTTGCTAACCTCCGGCACTACCCTGATTCAATTATACCCGAGACTAACGATAAATAGACAGTGGTCTTAGTTTAATCCAGGCTGGTCTGTGAGACAACGGCACACGGGAAGTTCATCCAAAGTACCTTGTGCCTTTGTTTAGAGACCATATTCCCCAAGCACCAAGTAGCTGTCTTGCGTATTAAGAATTTTCTAATGGAGGTCACCAAAGTCTAATCAAAAGTCACAACCGGGGCGTTTCTATGGTTTTCCACAACGGCCATCGTATTTCGTGATTGTGGAGGTGCCGTATAACTTACTCCGGCAAGTTCCCAAATTGGTGCACCAAATTTTACGACGTATGCTATGCCTAGCTCTCTTAGAGGTCCAAACGGTATCAATTTTGCTACTCCCATGTTACACACGTGCTGAAAGACTGGCTGAGATGCGGAAATGTGCAAAACAAAGCACTGCCCCTTGACTGGGGTTGGATGAGAGACATCATGAGCTGTGTGGTGTTGTCGCAACTTATACGAAGTACTTTGTACTCCAGAGGCGACTGGTCCAATGAAAAATAAGACCAAACTTGTCACTTGTTTCACTTTTCGAAGAGGCCCTTGGCCCAAATGGTCTGGCTGACTTGTCCATTTTCCAGAGTGGTTTTTGGTCCGGGTGGCCTTAAATTTGAACCATTCTTCCTGTGTATGCCAATATCACAGCTTTGCCACAGCCGACATAAATTTGCCATGACTGTCAATCCGGTGCTAAAGCGAATCTTGATAGGTACTGGACTCGTCCTCACATTGCTCTTCTTCCTCAAAGAGCCGTTGCGGCGACTACCATATCAGTATGCACACCGGCAAGTCAACAAAACCGTTACGCACCAAATTGAAGATGGCATAAAGACCCCTGAGAATATGTTGTCGGAGGTAAGGCAATGGCAAGAGGAGACTAAGGTGAAGAAAATAGTCGGTCTGGTCTTCTACGGGAGACGCCAACAAGCCTCTATTTTGGACTGTTACCTCAAAGTAAGCGTGCACGCAACCATCTGGCCTGAAAATACACTGCCATATAGATACAGGCCCTCCGAGAATATTCAAGCCATTTACTGATATGGAATCACAGCGCAACCTTGCAAAGAATGGGGGAGTTCTTGATGAGGTTATTTGGCTGCAACGGACAAAAGACAATGCCGACTTGGCTTTTCTGGACAAGCTTATGAGTTCCGAAACAAGCTACTCGAGGGTTGATGTAGAACGCATAGAAGGGGGATTTGCGAGCGCATACGACGTAATCGACGACGACATCTTGTATGTAAAGGTGGACACGGACATTGTAAGTGCTGTCTAAAAGTACAATACCCACTAAGAGCTTTCATATACTTATCTTTCGCAGGTTTATATTGAAGATACTACAATATTGTCCATGGTTCATACCCGCGCTGTTCGACCGGAATACTACGTTGTTGGTGCCAACGTTATCAACCAACCTCTAAGTAGTTGGCTACACTGGGGCCTGGGAGCTGTACGGCCATATTTACCAGAGAACAAAACATACGGGGCTAAGCACGAGCAAAGCCAAGGGTCTGTCGACTGGCGTGCTTCGGTCCTACCACAATGGAGCGCACCAAAGGATTTCGATATCGCAGGATGGTCTCCACCAGAGGGTCGAAAGCATCGATGGCTTCCTGTTCCCAATCGCGTCAATGACCACATTCTTGACGGGACACCTATTCTTACGACAACGTACGACGCCCATACGAGCTCGGGGTGGTGGAACTGGATAGTCGGCGCGCAGCAGCACTACAGCTTTTTTGAGAACTTGGAAAAGGATGAACTATGGCGGTATCGGTTTCATACCTGGGACTACCGGGACCTGCGAATGGGGATACAATTGATCGCAATCACTGGTAGAGATATCAATATTGCCAAGCCAATTGCCCAAGATGACGAGGACTATTTCTGTGTCCAAATGCCGAGGAAATTGGGACGAAGTGAGTAATCACCTACAAGCAGCCTAGCCACCCCCTAGCTACTGTTGCATGAACGTCCGCCGCGCGCAAGTAACTAATGGATTTGACAGCTGCGGTTGCTGCTGGGGGAGGTGTTGCATCTCATTTCAGCTTTAGTGCCCAAAAAGATGGTATGGACACGACGGATATATTGGACAGGTATCGATCATATGCGCAGGAAAAGATCTGCAATGGTCCGATGCTATGGACTTCCGAGGCAGATGACACACTGTTGTAAAGCGCCAAGAAGTTACCCTTATAGATGTGTATTAAAAGGAATGCAATTATTGTAGCAAAAGTCAGAGCCCCTTCGGGCTTTAGAGTTTTGGAGTTTTTAGGGCTTGGGCAGTAGAGCAGTCCTGAGTTTAGTCCCAGTGGCCATCATGTCCAGCTAGTGAACCGCAACGTTGTTTCAAAACACGAGTGAATGTTGCAAAGTTCCATAGACTACTTACCATCACTTCACAGAGCATTCTATAAAATGTGATAATGGCGTCTTTAGTGTATGTTTTCTTACTGTATTTTGGCGTTGGTTGCATTTGGCCATCACCAAGATCCATTCTCAGGCTGCAAGGACGTCGCAGAACTTACAATTGCCGTCTGGCTGAGGTTTTTGCACCGTCAATCGAGAATAAAGAGTCGCTGCCACGGTTACCATTCGCAAGCCTAGTTGTAAACGCCAAACGCATTCGAGAGAATTAATGTTACCAAAAATCGTCCTCTTGAATGTGGCTTACGAGAAGCAAGAAAAAGGCACTGGAAAAGAGTTACCAAGTCTCACGGAGGAGAATCAGTTGGACCTCTTGTGGGCGTGGCGTATCTTTCTCTGCTGATAATATTGAGGATAGAGGATAATGTGAATAATGTCAGTAACCCTTACAGGAAAAACGAAGCGATAATCTTTCTATCAAGGGAAACATCCTTGCATATGCTCACGCCAGTCGTCGACGGCTCGAAACACAAAGGCCCATGGTCACCCGTATACAAAAACCCCCTCGCCGGGTTGCTATCTACCTTGTCACATCAACAATGCAACTTTGGTCAATTTTAATTCATAATTCTGATCATGATTCCAAACTTGGAGTTGAGCTCTCAAACTTAAGTTTTGGTGGGAAGTGTGTTGTGTCATGGCTAGTGTTATCGCAAGGAATAGCTATGGAATTGAGGGATTGAAGGAAATGACTGATTGAATTGAATGTATCTACTTGACTGACTCCCTGACTATCCGATTGAGGGAAGGAAGGGAAAAATGACCTTCCTTTATAGACCAATTTGAGGGATTTTCCTGACATTGAAGGGAAAACTGAGAGGAAAGCTGAGAAAAAGGAAGGTTGAAAAAGAAAGGATAAAAAGAAAGGAAAGTTGACTCTTTCCTCGTTGATAAGTGTTGTCATGATTGCAGAGGAATTCAACAGCGACAGTTTATAAACCATTAGTGAGAAGTTCCGATAGCAGCACGATAGGCTTTGCCATTGATAGCCGGGACATGTCAGGTCCACAACTAGCCATTCTTCAGCTATACTTATCCCACGTGCTTCATTTGATCAAGGTTGTCGCAAGGATGGAGAACCCTAGCGGGCGGGGAGGTTTAGTTGGGGCGAAATCCGGCCCGGTTCCCATCTCATCCTCCCAAAGTGAACCGACTCTTTTTTTTTTGTTTCACTGTGCGAATGACCAGGTAAAGAGGTTGATCAATCCATAACAGGATTGGTCAAACTTGTGTTACAGAGAATAGCCTGAGTGATGGTGATTGTTCGCCTTGCATTTGGCCCCTTCGCCCGAAGCGGCTTGGTGTAGCTCAATCTTTTGTTCAAGGCGAGGTATGTTGGATATTGATTGCTCTTGGTTTTGACATATAGTACATTTAGCACGTAGGATACTACTAAGCGCAGATCAACTTTATACTTCAAAGAGCTTCGGTCTGTCTTAAGCTGGACAACCTAGGTGAGCGCTATGGACGACGATACCCGGCTCTTGCCTAGTGTCTCAGCACTGAGAGAGTCATTTGGTGATGGAAAGCCGCCAGAAATTAGTAGAAAGATCACAGCCTGTGTTGCTTGTCGCAGGCAAAAGGTATGAGGCCAAGTGCCCATCACCAGCCAAACTTTGAGGAATCATACTTGCTGACATCTTCCAGATCAAATGCCACATGGCAAATGGCAAGGCGCCATGCAGCAGGTGCAAGAAACGATCCTTGCCATGCACAGTCAACCGCAGTTTACAGATGCTATTAGAAGATGATATCAGGTTTGTGGCTCCACATTCTAGTTCCAACTTCATCCTTTTGACACTCACGACAGTTGGAAACAAGAAATTGGACAAAAGGTGCAACGTTTAGAGTACGCCATCAGTACCATGGTAGAAAAGCTCAACATGCCTGAATTACGCGATCTATTCAGTGAACAGGCCGAGCTGAGTGCCATGTTTGGCAATAACCGGCGCACACTCCCCAAACTTAGCAATGACAACGATCAAAATTCCCATGATCAGCCATGGGAAATAACAGTTGATCCACAGTGTGAGCCCTCTTCGATGCCGGCATCGTGTATCGCCCAAGTACCAGGCAACGGGGTTGTGGCAGTTGACCCATCACGAAAGCTTAATCTTGTGTCCAAAGGGCTGATCACGATGGAGGAAGCAAGGATCTTGTTTGCGGTTTATCAAGATCGATTAGATCACTTGCTATACCGAATTTTGGGGGACGATACCACTTTAGAGTCAGCCATGGAGAGTTCGTCACTGCTCACAGCGGCAGTATGTACCGTCGGGGCATTACATTCGGTACAACTTGGTCATCTCTACGACGCATGCCTCGCTGAGCTAAAAGTGCTCTTCACCACCGAGTCTCTATCCCGGCAACACAATATGGATGATGTTCGGGGCCTCTGCATTGGGGGATTCTGGCTCAGCAGCCTCTCGTGGGCATCATCAGGCTCGGGTATGTTATACCATACAGCCTACCAAGTCTGATAAGTGTGTATCAAATTGACCGAAACGTGTAGCCGTGCGAGTAGCGTCCGAGATTCAACTTCACCACGCAATCTACAAAGCCCTCGACGGTGACAGAGACGCATACATCAAGACTCGGCTGTATTACCATGTGTATGTCTGTGATCACCACACTTCCGTCTTATACGGCCGCCCGCCAATGTCACACGGATGTGCCAGTATCAATTCCACCATGAAATTCCTCGAGACTGAACACGCCGTCGAAGATGACGTGCGGCTTGTGTCTCAGGTAAAAATATGGTCCATCTACAGTGACATTTTCAACTGTTTTGGTACAGAGACCGGCAAACCAGTCGCATCATCACAACTTCCTCAACTTCGACGCTTCGCCATCGCTCTGGACACATGGTACGCCGACTGGCGGGAAAGATTCAAACCGAATAAAAAAGTCGGCAACTATCCTGCCAAAGGAGTTGGACTTCACTTCAACTTTGCGAAACTATATCTATGTTCCCACGCTTTCCGGGGTCTCCACACATCACCATCACCAACGTTGGTGCCCGAGCTGGAAGAGGTTGCCAATACCGCGGTGATTTGTGCTACGTCAATTTTAGGCGCTTTGAACACGGACGAAGAAATCCAATTGCTACTCAACGGCCTATCACTGTGCTTTGACATGATGATAACCTTTGCAGTGGTGTTCCTACTCAAGGTGGTCACCAAATACCCCAACACAATCTGGATGGACAAGGCCAGGATTCTGGATATTGTGAATCAGACGATTGGCATCCTGCGAAATGGCGCAACTTCGATGAATCAGAAGCACTTACTCGTTTCAGTTACCCCGGCTCTGAGTAAACTAGTGAAAAAAGTTCAAGAAACACCGCCGACCACGACCAGGACGGAGATAGGACTGGCGCATACTCCATTGTCGCCTGACCCGTCAATCCCAAGACAGAGTGATATTGACTGGATGCAAAATTTTGGAAGCTTTGAGAATTTCGACTTTCATGCCATGCTGCCAGATCCGAACTCCTGGTCGGTGGACTTGGATTTTGGCGGTGCTATGGAGCAGCCTTGCCAGGATTGAAGGTTCTTTCTCTTCCCTCGTTCGTTATTTTAATTTGGAGCCGCTCTAGTAAGAGTTTAGTGGCCGGTTCTCTTTATTCGCAATTCATAGCCTCATCGACAAGGAAGTCAAGAATGGCTACGAGCAGGGCTGGAAGACTCTCGGGTTTGCTGCGCCGTTCTCGGGCATTGGCACGGCCGCCAAGTACGAGCTGCTAGTATACATTGGGTGTACGATGTAGTAAATGAAACAAGCATGTAGGCTTACTGCTTCTCACTGATTTTCGGGACGGGTAATAAGAAAATTAGAGTTCTATTTGTCGGCGCTCAACCAAGCCACCAGGATGGTCATCTATGTCCCAAAAATATGCCACTACTGACACCCAAATTGGCCATTTGACATCAAACCTTGGCATCTAGATACTCCTCATCAATCTCAACCAACGCTTCCACACCGCCCTTTTCAATTACTTCCGAGTCGATAACAAAGGTAGCAAGCAGTTGAGCTTCCTCGGTGGCGCTGTAATTATCGCTCACCTTGTGGTGACAACCAGGAGCCTCGAACCAAGTCCCACCCTTTCCGAAAACCTTGGTAGGTCCATCATTCATTTTATTGAGAAGAGTACCTTTGAGCACGTATGCCGAGACGGAAGCCCCCGCGTGTCTGTGAGGAGGGGTTGATGCATTTGGGGGAAAGGTGACGAGAAGTCCGACGCTGGATTTTCCAGGGCTGTTTGGCAGCTTATTATTGAAGGCTAGTTCAATCTGAGGAAAGGGACGACTGGGTTGTGTTAGTTGTTGTGCGGACTGTTCGCGGCAAATGGTCACGTACGTTTTGTCATATTTGGGAGGATCTGGGACGATGCGGCCTTGTTCCATTGTGTATTTTGTGTCTTGGGGAGATGCGTTACCGGACGTTCGGTATACGATGTGAATGTAAGAGTGAGTTGCACAGCAATTGTTGAATAAGACGCTGATGCTGGTTTATATAGTAATGGTAGTGGACTTGGGATCTAGCGTCGGTTGTTGAGCGGATATGCGTTGCGTTTTCGGCTTTCTCTTATGTGTCCTCAGAGTTGTTGAGTAGTAGTTGGCATGACTGTATCCGAAAATTCGGATGATAGCCTTATTTCAGCGGCTTTCTGATGACTTTGTTGAGATGCACCGAGTCAGCCGGTGTCGACTTGATGGATAGGCTACCCGGCTACCCGAGCTGCTAGGACGTCATGGATGGCTAGGTTCTCACCATGGTCCGTTGGGAAAATTGAGTCACGGTAGACTTATGCCTGATTAGACACTTTGCGGTGGAGAATGGTGATGCAGAAAGGTGTCTGGTAATTGGTATTGCATTTCAGATGACGGTCGTGGTTGGGCTGTAGACGTGTGACGTTGGTCAAGAACTTCCATGTCGGCCTCCATGCAAGATTAGGTATATGACGTGAAATAAGCAGCTCCTTCCTCAACAGGAGCTGATCCACCTACGACAGGCGACAAACGCCTGAACATCTTCCGTAGTATAGTGGTCAGTATGCAAGCTTGTCACGCTTGAGACCCGGGTTCAATTCCCGGCGGGAGAGATTGTTTTGTCTTTTTTGTAGTTTTTCCAGATTTTGTGCATGGCGTGTTTCTATGCGGCAGTCGGATTGACTTGTTTTTTTTTTTTTTTTTTGGTAACAGCAGGCTTCAGTCACGGTTCTAACGGTAAATTGGTAGGGCTGTCTTGTGTCTTTGTTCATGGTGATTCTTGTCGCAAGAAGCTATCAGAGAGGGCCAACTGTGACATTTGCATCAAACTGCACATTTGGTGGACATGGCAATCTAGTACACGCATTGGCATATTGACTACCTAGGTACGGCAATAGGAATTAAAGTAATCAAAATTGCCAACAGAAGCAAATTCACCAGTTACACTGTTCAGCCTTGTTTGGCACCATTTGGCCTCTTCATGGTGGACGTTCATACATCTATTCACCTTCAATGTTGTGCACTCTTTACGTACCCGACACCTCCTCAATGTCCTCATCCAAACTCTCACTTCACGCTTCACGTTCACCCATCACCAACCAACTCGACACCTCAATGCCACCACAGTAATGATCCGACTAGCACACTGACAAGATGACCTCCTGCGTCCCGTTCTCACCTTCAAACAATGGAAGTTAGCGATCCCTCCAAAACCCTCGGCCAATCCACAACACCCATCACCCTACAACCCATCATCCAAGACCTCGTGCGCACTCGCTTCGCCGTCCCCGGATCCATCTTCCTCGTCGAACATGTGCAAATCACGCCTCTCACCGAAACCGGTCGCTGGCAAGTCATCCGTCTGCTCCTCGGCGACGGCGACCTCTGCATCCAGGCTATTCTGGGAGACGCGATGCACCGGTTTGTGCACTCGCAGGAAATCGCAGTCGGTAGCTACGTGTGCGTGCAAGACTCCCAGCTGCGGCTGAGGAACACCGGCTCGGGAGAAGACGACGTGAAGCAAATGGTTTACTTGGTAGTCTTGGACTTGAAGACCATTGGATGGAATGACAAAGTGCGGCGAATGCACGCTCAGCAACGGGATCATGCTGTGGACAAACGTGACCCTGAGTTTGTCGACAAAGGAAAGTCGCCCATCAGACCATTAGCTTCTACGCCTGAAGCATCGACACCCAGCACACCTACGAAGCCTGCCTCTCTACGAAGCAGCCAAAGACGGAGAGATAAGGAGGACTTTGAAGAGGACGACATGGAAGATGCATTTGAAGAATTCGAGGCCCTCACTTTCCCCGTCAAGAAGACACAAGCACAGCAACCACGACAATCACCATCCAAACCCACCGGACACAAGACTTCCACCAAGCCGTCTCTGCCAATCGCCCTTCCCAAAGATTGGCATGACCTCCAAACACCACTCAAACTGACCACCTTGCGCGCGATCCCGAATCTGCCCTACCGCCAAAACTGGACGTGCAATGTGCTCGCCATCATCGCACATCTATCCCCTGTTGAATCGTCCACCTTACCCCCATACCAGCAGCGCACTGCCCGCATAACTGATCCCTCGACCGCAAAACAGGTTCATCTGACTGTGTTTTTGGACCCGGCCGAGTTCGCTCCCAAGGTTGGCAGCGCCGTGCTGTTGACTGGTGTTAAGAATCACAGATTTGACGGGGGCAGCTTGAAAAAGTATGCCAGCGATAGAGGCTTGGGGAAGTGGTGGTTTGAGGACCCCTGGGACTTGGCGTGGTGTGATGTGAGAGGCATCAAGGATTGGTGGGCCGAGATGGAAGCCTATTTTGCCAGTCAAATGTCTGAGGAGGTCATTGGTGAGGAGAGCTGACAAGATTTGTATCCGGAATGATGGGATGATGTATGCGTGCGAGGAGTCAAGTATTGTTTGTGAGCACATCATGTACATGTACATTTTCATGGGGTATCTAGATTCACAGTCTATCTATGTGATCGGACAGCAAGCCATTGTTTCTGCATGACGCATCTATCGTAAATTCACCTCACCGTCTCCTTGTTCTTCTTGTGACAGGCGGCGCAGGCTCGAATGCATCGTCTTCGTCAGAGATCTCATCATCACTAATTTCCACAGACTTCTGAGTGCCGCCGGCACCCTTTTGTGAAAAATCCAGCTTTGTTTGCTTCGACTTCGCTGCGCCTCGTGTTGTCGTCTTTTTTGTCGCTGTTGCTGCCGCGCTCCTCGTAGTTGCGGCTCGTTTGCCTCTTGTAGCTGGCTTTGGGGGAGGTGGAGGCTCGTCGTCTGATTCCATGACCACATCCTCCTCCTCTTCCTCACTTTGCTCAACGGCTTTGCGGCCCCGTCCCTTGGCGGGAGCTTTCCGAGCCGGTGCCTTCTTCGTGGCCGTGGCCGCTTTACCACCTCTTGCCGTTGACCGTTTCGTAGCTTTTGGCGCTGGCTCGTCGTCAGAGATATCCTCGTTACCGGCTTCTGCTTCCGCCCTGCCTCGGCCAGATGGTCCAAATTCTTGTGTTGTGGTGAGGCTCAGGTCGTGGGTCGGGGCTTCGTATGTCCAAGCACCCGGCTCATCTTCCCAATTGCCGTCGAAATCACTATCCCAAGTGTCGGGCTTTGGCTTCAGGACGCGTTTTCTTTCAGTATGGAACATTCCTCTACCTGGCCCACTAGTCACTTGTTGCTCAATCCTTGTTCTGTATATTTCCATGGCACTGTTGAGATCTTCGTCGTCGGATTCGAGACCGAGAAGCTGCTTCACTTGACCTGTCAAATGCTCCGATACAAACAGCTCCATTGCATGTTTGTCGTCCTTGGAAACGAACTGGTTGACGGCATCTCCAAAGGGACCTTGCGGTAAGACTTTGAGAGATTGAGCGGACAGGAAGTCTTGTACCAGCGATTCAACCTTGACTGAGTCTGCGCCGTCGGCGAGGGCTTCTAGAACGTTGTCGGGAAGGGCAGCAGTTGCCTTGCCTGCAGATTGGGTTAGCACCAGTTCTCAATACATTGCGCAACGACAACACCTACGCTGCGATGACTTTTTGCGATAAAAGTATACGACATCGTTTGTATTGGCAACCTTGCCGACGAATCGATTCGAGAAGCGCTGAGGATTCTCGCATTCGAACAGGCCGCCCTCTGAAGCTGTGTACTCTACCTTGAGCCGAATTAGAGGAAGTGGCCGCTCTTCCAGTGCCTCTTCGTCCGTTTGAATAGCCTCCCAATCGGCACTCGCTTCCTCAATCATCTCTTCCACAACCTCCATCAAGCGTCTAGTCACTTCTTGTCTGTTGTCTTTCTTCTTGTCCAGGCCCTTGAACCGCTTGTCCTGAGCCAAGACGAGTTCTCGAGTGACAAATGGCCGCACCGTTTTTAACGGTATTTTATCAACTTTGAAGTCCTTCCCAGTTACGCTTAGAATCGCCACGTGCTTTTGCACCGCTTCTCCCGGTACCAGCGACGTTGCCACCGAAGACCCCGGTTGCATGACGTGAAAACCAGTCTCAGGGTTCTGTGTCGGGTCGATGAGGCATTCGTGTTCGTGTCCCCAAACGACCAAGTCAAGCCAATCTGGTAGTACGTTCTCGGGAAGATAAGACGTTGCGGTGTGTGCGTGGTGGTTCTGATGGACAGCCAGCATGTTGAACCAGTCGCCCATTTGCACATTTGGTCTGAACCACTTGACTTTGTGGTCTCGGAAAGTTCGAAACATTCGTTCGTCGCGCACGTTGCTCAACCCAAACAGAGCCAACTTCGTAAGGCCCTTTTGCAGAAGAATTGGCTTAGCCTCGATATTATCAGCTTCAGCCACCCGTCCGAAGTAATTGAGTAAACCTGCGGCTTGCAACAAGTCGAGCGAACAGTAATTGCCGTCACCAGAGGGGTCATCATGGTTGCCATGGATGGAGAACACAGGGATTGAAATGTTGATGTCGGGATCTTCGTAATTGACATGGGGGAATGCTCCCTCAAACACGGTGGCGGCATCCGAGAGGAACTCCAACGGACACGGCTTCATGCCGAGGCAATTTTGCCGTAGTGTGCGCATAACTTGGTAAAGAGATTTCCTAGAGGGTTTATTATCGTGGAAAAGATCGCCTGCTAGTAGGACCATGTCGACCTAAGTCATGCATATTAGCCTGTGTGCAGGAGTCGGGACTTCGATTGCAAGAGAACGACCAACGTCTTCGGTTCGGGCGAGGTTCAGGATTTCGTCAAAGGTCCTCCAACTATCATCTTTGCGAATGGCATCGCGCTCCTCGTAGCCGACATGGTTATCCGTTGCAACTAGGATTCTAATCGTATCGGCCTCTGAAGACATGTTAGCAAACTGGCTGGCCGGGACCAGGTGATACCATGAATTGTGACGGGGAATGTTACCTGTAAGCTCCGTCATTGTGAATGCACGCTGTACGATACACACGCATTCATACCAGCAGCATCTGATTTCTGGGACCAGGAACACTGGTTATTTACCTTGCGGCGCACTTTAGGAGGAATTTGACCAGGCGTGAATGTCGTCTCGTCGCGGGGAAGCTGCCCGTGAAACTGGAGACGCGCATTCGATCCCCAACGGGACGCGAAGTGGTGCGTGATCACGTGCACATTGATAACCAGAGTAGTTTGTTCACAACATCTGACTTGTTATATTGAGGCTTATACGAAATTAAATAGATAGTATATGGGCGTCTTAAATTGAGAGACAGAAATTAGTATTTTTGGTTTTCGGTTGCTTCTACACTAAGCGGCGATACTGTCCTACAAAGCATGAGTATATGTGGCCGCTCGTTGTAAGTTGCTGATGATTTAGATCTCGGAGCAAGATAGGGCATATATATATAAAGGGTTAAGCATTTTGAGTGGTTTCGACAAATAATACCGAAAACATTATTTGCGAATGGAGGGATAACCTATCAAGACATGACGACACCCACACTGCAGCTTATCGAGACTCGCGGCATTCAAGCTGAACTTCTTTAAGAATTGTCTTGTGAGAATCATTGCCTGCTTCACCAAGGGGCTCTAACGTTCTTTAACTGGCTATTGTCATCGAGCTCCATAGTTAGAATAGATTCATCATCTACCCCGTCTTTTGCAGTGGCCGGTATCTCCCACTACCCCCGTCAGGCTGTCGGTGTTCCTGCGGCAGAGGCCAGTTATTGCGCCATGGACTGATCTTCAGCTCAAACCTTGAACTGCGTCATACTCCCTATCGTGGCCGATGCTCCTGTCACAAACAAGATCTCCCAAAGTTAATAAATGGCCGTAGGTGGAGTACCAGCTAACTCAGCATCCCGTTTCTTCTGCACTCGCGCATGGTCGCTAATATCTTTTCCAGCGCCGGCACCAGCACCAGCGACGGCGTCACCGTGACCATCCATGGGCTTGAAGCCGCGGCGAAAAACGGGGCTCTCCTGGATCTTCTTCCAGTCATGCAGCAGCAGACCGTTTTCTACGGAGCAGCGGACCTCTTCTGCTCCGCGAGGGATCATCTCCTCCTCGTATCTCATCACGCCCTCAGCGAGCGAATTTGTTGTGGTGGTGCTACCAAACGCTGTCTTGAGAATCCCAGAAAGGAGCGAGACGTCCTTTATGCAGTGGTTCAACCCCTGGCCACGATCTGTGTTACGACGGAGTGCGTCAGAAGCTGCAAAGTAATGTAGGGAGATTTTCTGAGTACCAGGAACTCACACGGAGGCATTGGATGCGCAGCGTCTCCGAGAAGCGTAATACGACCTTGCCGATTATCCCAGGCCTGTGTGACCCAGTAGCTGATATCGGCTCTGTGTACCTCGGTGTCATCAGGAAGCCACATGAACGCCGAACGCGCAGGTTCTCCCATGCCGGCAGCACGCTCTTTGATCAGAGCCAGACGATCTTTATAGCTCAAGTCATTGTTGCCCTCACTAAGCCATGCCATGGCCATGTGGAAAATCCAGGACTCGGGGTGATCAGGCCCTTCGGGCATGCTCGAAACTAGTCCACGCGTAACGCCCAGTCAGTCGGGGTTTCCAAGTACTGACTCTTGGGGAAGAGTGTATGGAGTGCCGGAAACACGGGGGATTTCGGTTATGGCGCTTAGCAATTGAAACTTACTTGATTGGAATGCATGGAAGGAACGCTGACTCAACGCCAAATAACTAGTTGGGTATTGCCGTCGGACCATCTGAGCTTTCTCGGCATCGTGGTAACAAACAGTCATGTTAGTGTGGAAGATAGGAAACTTTGTCACGGCTGCTTTTTCCTCGCTGCCCATTGCAACTTGGCGAACTGTGGATTTTGGACCATCAGCGCCGATAATCATGGTTCCACTGACCATGGTTCCATCAGAGAAGCTGCATATAACACCTTTCCCGCTCTCGTTGAACGCAATATCCGTCACACGTTTGCCGTACTTTGTAATCATCAGCGCCATTATTCTCTTTCGTAAAGAGGTGCAAAAAATGTCAACAGAAAACGTCTCCCTACCTGGACATTGATTCCTTCAGAGGCCAACGCTCTCATTCGACTTCGGGGTACTCGCAACCCATTCTCGTACGGCACACCGGTTATGAGCTCACCTGTCTCGCCGTTTATAATGGGATAGAGACCAGAATGAATCCCGACTATGGGATTGCAAGCAATTTCATCCATTTTCGCGAAGAGTTCCTCGGGGAGAATTTCTTTGAGAAGAGGTAGAGCCCAGTGAATTGCCATTGTCCACTCATTGCTACGATAATTCAATGTCTCTTCCCTCTCAAAAATGGAAAATCTTATGCTGGCCTATCCAAATGATTTTATCTGATAAATGCGTGACCCCGCAGAGAAATTTGTATGGAAGAAGCGAGTCAATTACCTTCTTCAACGCCTGGCAGATCAAGAGGCCGGTTATTCCTTTGAACGGCAGAGGCACATAGGGTCAGCCACGGAGGCGAACGGACAGATTGGCATGACCACATACCAGCGCCAACGACAATGACATGAGTATCTCGGGCATCCATTTTGATCATGCACAATTGCTTTGGTTCTAGGTCACAGGTGAGCTGGTTTTAGAGTTCCGAAGATTCTCAGAATGATTCGTGAGTGCATTTGAGTTTTTGACTGCTAAGCACCTGTTTAGCGGCTGTTTTATGCGCCTTGCAAGTAAAGCAGTTTCGTGCTTTTCGTGCCCTTCGTGCCCTTCGGTTCTCTTCGGGTTTCATGGCAGTTAGTCCTGTTGAAATGCGTAAACAAGTCTCGGGCGTAAAAGCTAGGCCACTCGGAATCCGGCTCCCGATCCGCGAGGCTCCCGCCCCAGACCCCGGGCCCCCGGGCCCCGGTAAGTATATACTTGACACGATCGTTGCTGGTTGTTCGAACGTATCAGGCAGTCACCAAAAGGAAGCACAAATCGTCCCTATAATACCACAGTTGGACCGGAAGGGACTTATCGGAAGGCTGTTGAATGGGCTCTATCAAGAGCAGCTGGATACCTGCACCTCACCGTGACTTACAAAGCTGTGCGATGGCAGCCAGCAATACAAGGGAGATGGATGTTTGGGGCATTGAATTAGCCTATAGAGTTTTGAATGTCTCTATTATCCCAGGGGCTTTCCTCATTCTCGTATGTCACTGTCTTGCCGGTGCGTTCAACATGGTCGATATCTCACACTCATTTACAGACATGTCTTTATTTCATCCGAAACATTTACTTCCATCCTCTTAGCGAGCACCCCGGACCGAGACTCTGGGCGGCAACTCGACTGCCATGGTGCTGGCACCAATACCGAGGCAATTTGAACCACCGCCTGCAAGAGCTCCACGAACAATACGGGACGGCGGTGAGGGTAGCTCCTGACGAGATCTCATATATCTCAGCCACGGCTTGGAGGACGATATACGGACAGAGATCCGTTGAGATGCCTAAAGATCCTAACTTCTCTCTTCTCACACCTTCAGGTGTGCAAAGTCAGTATTGCGCTTCGTTTATCAACATAATCCTTTAGCCTATTCTAACTCCTCTTCAGACATCCTCACAGCAGACCGCAAAACACATACGCGCCAGCGACGCCTGCTGTCGCATGCCTTTTCGGAGAAGGCGTTGCGGGAACAGGAACCCATCCTGCAGACCTACTGCACGAAGTTGTGTGCCCAGCTAGAAGAGCGCTGCAGCAGCGGCCCGGTCGACCTCTTTGACTGGTACACATTTGCTAGTGAGCTTCTCACTATTCTTACCTGATGCCGATTTTACAAGCTAACAATTCGGCCCTAGCGTTTGACCTCGTTGGTGACCTTGCTTTTGGCCAGAGCTTCGGCTGTCTCGAGACGGGCGTGGCTTCGCCATTCGTTGAGTCTATCAAGACGGGCTCTCAGGAGCTAATGGTGAATCAAATGCTGCGCTATTACCATATAATGTTTCTTCGTCCGCTATTTGCTTTACTGGGACCATCTAGCACGACAGGCTCGCGAGCGGCCAATATGCGCCGCGCTGCAGAAACAGTCCGTTGTCGTTTAGCTCGTGGTCCGACGGCAGACCGTAAGGATTTTTGGCACCACGTCCTAACGCACATCGCCGAGAACGAAGGCGGCATTCGCGACGCCAAGACGACTATGTCAGAAGCAGAAATGTATGCTAACGCCTTCTCCATCAGCATCGCTGGGTCCGAAGGCACAGCAACGACTCTATCTGGTGCTACGTTCCTCCTATTGCGACACCCAGACGCTCATCGGAGGTTGGTCGACGAAATACGCGGAAATTTTGCTGCTGAGACGGACATCACAGCATCGAATACGGCCGAAAAGCTCCCCTTCCTCAGTGCCGTTCTGAATGAGTCGGTACGCCTATACCCACCGGTCGCTATCACGCTCCCACGCCGTGTACCCGCCAATGGGGAGGTTATTGACGGCCGATTTGTGCCCGCTGGCTATACCGTGGGTGTGAATCACTTGGCATGCTACCGCTCGGGCTCTAATTTCGAAGACGCAGGCGCATTTCGGCCTGAGCGGTGGCTCGATGGATGTGGTACCGATTCCCACGAATGCTTCAAGCCTTTTTCACATGGCCCCCGTGCCTGTCTTGGGAAGAACTTGGCCTGGGCCGAGCTCAGGCTCATTCTGGCACGCGTGCTGTGGAGGTTTGACATGGAACTTGTTGAAACGAATGAGAATCTGAGCTGGCTAGATAATCAGAAAATTTGGGGATTTTGGGCGAAGCCTCCGCTTCTCTGTAGGCTCGTACCAGCTCGCAAATAAGGTCAGGTAGATGTTAGCTAGCTGGACTGTCATTTTTATTCTGCCCATCCATAAGTCGTCCATAAGCCGGATGGTAGAACCGATAACTATACTATGCTTCATACTATAACTACATGTATATTTTTTTTAGATTACCAGACCCCATATTGTCGCGTCGTCACGCGGTTCCAGTTATATTCACCTTGTTCACAGGGTTATAATTTTGCAGACCAGTCGGCATGTTTCCACGCAAACCCAAAACAGATGACTACAATAATTTCTCCACCATGGCTGCCAAGGCATGGCGAAGTTCTTCATTGTCATCTCCCCGCGTTGCTCGTTGAACAATGACCGGAATCTGGTCGCGGCCAACTCCCCGCTTGCTAAGCGGCAAGGGCTTGAGACCCAGCCCGTCCACCAGTTCGCTTATGTGATGGGCAAATTGCATGGCATCCTCTACAACATTTCCCGATCCAGGCTTTCCAATGGCTGGCAAGAGGAGGCGACTGATGCACCGTGCGTCCGAAATGTCCAGCTTCGCCTTGAGTCTGATTACTTCGGCGAGAGTGAGGCAGCTAGTTTCACCGTCTGCGAGGACATCGATTTACCATTGTTGTTAGCAGAGCCGGATTAAGTACAGAGCTGGGGTATAATGTTAAGATACCAGACTGGATGACCTTTTTACTTACGCGAAATTCCATAAGGACTACCCAATGCATGGCCCAAGCTGTGCGACAGGCCCATGTTTCCCGTAAAATTCGCACCTCGGAGGCCAGAGGTAGCATATGCAGCCAGAAACAGGCGGGTAAGCGAGTCGTGGAGGCGACCCGTCGCAATTTGGTCAACTTTATCTTCGCGTTGGATGCTGTTGCTACACGTATCTTGAAGCAATTCTGCAGCCCTAGGAAGTTCGTCAAACAGAACCCCTAAGGCCCAACAGGAAAGGGCTTTCCAGGGCATTTCGGACGAGGTTGGGTGGTAGGCTGTCTCTACGGCGTGGTCCACGGCACGGATCCCGGTGGCGAGGAGCAACTGTCTTGGCGTATATTGCGAGAACAGAGGATCGTAGAATATCGCTCCCACACCCATTCCCGGTGCCATGAATCCGATCTTGATGCCATCGGGGCCTGTATACCCGCCGCCTGCTGTGCACTCTGCGGCGCTGAGAGTTGTGGGGATGGCTATATGAGTAAGATATTGACCTCGTGCCTCATGGATGCGGTGTGAGATGGTTTTCGCTACGTCAATAGGTGACCCGCCCCCGAGAGATATGATTGTGTCGACTGATGGATCTTGGAGGACAAGGGCAAGTGCCTCTTTGACGTCAGAAATAGGGCCGTGCTGTCTGACACTCGCGAACGTCCCAGCATGATGGGATCCTAGCAGGTCCTTGACCTCCTGTAAGAGTGGCGTCTTGGTACCAAGCGTCGCACCAGTGATAACAAAGACCCGAGAAGCTGCGGACGGCAGCACAGTAGTAAGGTACTTACTGACGCAACGTGGCCCGTAGAATAGGTGCTTTAGGTGCGCCTGTGGTTTCCAGAGTCCAAACAAGGGGGAGTTGGCGCAATCCACGACTGTAGGCTTAGCCATGTCGCACGAGAGTTGGGCTTACTTTGATAACTGCTTTCTAAACTCTTTTCGCCTGTTCTTTCTTTTCTGCATCCGACTTGTTATCTGCCATCCCCAGTGCTTAAGTACACCGGCAGGGGGGTTAATATCCCGGCTCCGCTGGCAGTCTGGGGAATCCGCCACAATCTAGATGGGAGCCGATGGAGCGCCGCGGAGAGGTCACAACTCCCACCATGCTTCGGCCACGTTGTCAGTTGTCAGCCTGACTCGGCCCTGAATCAATGTGGGACATCCTGCCAGCTTAGAACTGTCAAGCCGGATTCCGACGTCCGAGCCTGATGTCAGATGTGGAGGATATGGTGTCATAAGACAGCATGCACCTCGCCCCTGCAAAACACGTCCAAGAAGTCGACTTTCGAACTGCTTCACGGCCAACATCCGGTGGTTGAAGAGGGAGGCAGGGCACGGGCGGGCTGTTTGCAGGTCCGCGTGTAAGCACGCTGACCCGATCTGCTTCAAAGCCGTATCTAACCTATGAATCGCTCCGACAGTGATGGATAGAAACATAGACGATTCAGATACAGTTTCATATGGGCAATTTGGTTGCTTCTCGGCCAGACGAAGGATAGGCATGAAACATATGAAACATATGAAACGAAACCAGAACAGACTTCCGTTTCAATGATTGGAACTGACACTGAGCTCTGATTCAGTTTCAATACGTTTCTACCCACCACTGCGCTCTGATCGAAACATGGACGTCTGTCAGATTGTGAGTTATCACAGGTCCAGCCCGACGTTGAAGACTGACCTTGTGGATACTACGTCTCCCAGTCGCCCGTCCCAATTGACTGCTTTCCTCTACCTGGTGGCTCCGCGATGAAGGGCAGGAGCGCTTCCCTCGATTGTCAAAGATGGCAACAGACATTCTGTCAATACCATACCCGCCATGTCTGCTGACCCTGAGGGTACTTGGCATTTTCCGGAGCGCGGCGTACGATTTCATGGTAGCGAACGCCCCTTGGAACGTCGACAATTGAAAGGGGAGAGTGCCTGAGGAGCAAGATCTGCAGCGGCAAAAGCAGGACTACCGGCCGAGGATATCGAACAATATGGGAGCATATTAAAGGAGGGCAGCACCAGTGGTTCTATCGGACTAGCGGAGGGCATTGACCCATGACGTTATTTTCTGTATGGCAATATATTATTTAGTTCGCCATACGGGAATAAATCAATAAACACGGTGAATCTGGGTACCCCGACTCCCCTCTGGCGAGCTTCTAACCCCGGCTCAAGAGCTTTTCTAGTGGCGAGTTGGCAAATCCCCGCTCACCTCTCTGTGCTTGTTGATGGCTCAACAAGGCACGGATCGTCGCCAATATGTAAGGCTTGCGAATGACAGTATGAAGAGCATGGCAAAGCCATTGTTGCCTTGCATTAAAAGTAACATTTCAAGTACAGCCACAGGTAATGCGTATGCTTATTGCGGGTGGTAATTGTTGAGACAGATGCAGTTAATATCTTTGACACGGGCATATATATGTTGCACACAATGCCAGTGTGTCTGGCCTCTGGCTTCCCAGATCGCCATGTGATGATGCTTTACATCCCAGCAGTGAGAACCAGAACCCTCGCGCGGTAAGCACATACGCGTACGAAGGTCTGGGTTGGCTACGGTACTATTGCCTTGGCCCTTGGCAATACGACCTTGCAAAGTGCAACTTTAACTGTGGCCATGAAGAATGAGGTAAACTGAAACTGACATGCTGAGGTAACATATGGGTGCTACCAATTCCTGTCACAATGGCTAACTTATTTTCTTGTCATCTTGTTCTCTAGAACTGGACAGCACCGCCTGATGGCGCATGTGTCAACTGTCGTGCTCGCAAGGTTCGTTGTGGCCGCGAACGGCCAAGTTGTGGCAACTGCCGACGAGATGGAGCGGAATGTGTCTACTCGTCCCCAGCAAAGCGTGTGAATCACGTCAAAGTACTGTGAGAGCTAACACTTTTATGGTCGATGAAAAACTTGGTCTTGTAATTTATATGCTGATGTTGGCTTTTTGCCCCCTCCCCAGATGCCAGAACTTTGACGACATGCAGAGCCGCCTAATCATGGTCCAAGAAGATTTGTCAGTCCTGACCAGCATGTTCAAGGAGACCAACATTGCTGCCAGACTGAAAAGCGATCTCCCGAATGACCATTTCCGGGACAGAGACCGGGACAGAGACCTCCCATTGAAAGCTACGGATAGCGACTGCAGCGATGACACTGCGGGACAAAGCGTCGGGCATATTTTTCGGGATGCTGGTACTCTTATCGAGCAGTATCACGGGAGGTGGACACTAGTCTCGCAATGTCACGACTTTGCTGCTGATGTCAAGCTCAGCATACTACCTAAAAGTAATGAAATAATACATGAGGTAATCGAGGGCCACATCAGGAAACTCACACAGGACGCCGTGGTCGGTGACTCGGCAGACTTTGTCAAGGTAGCGGCAGGCGAGGCTGTTAGGCTGCCATCGAAACAATTCCTCAGTGCTATTCTTGAAACCTTTTTTAAGCTTATTGATCACAACACGGATATCTTCGAGCCACAGATAACTTACGAGGCCTTGGAACGCGTCTACAAAGAGCCATTAGCACCCTCGTCGGAGGCTTGGGCGGTATGTTTCAATCTCATCATTCTCCTCGTCCTAGGCGCCGAGAGTCCAACCCTGATTGACGATCCATTCATTCGTCCTGCTCTGCAAGCATCACAAGTTGCAATAAAGAAATCAAGCATCTCTTTAGGCCCGAAGCTCATTAACGTGCAAACACTGGCTCTATTGGTGAGTGTTTTTTCTTTTTTTTTCTTTGTCTGTTTCTGGCTGTGCTCTTGAAGTGAACCCTCTCGCTTACATGGCAACACTTTTCCCCGTGCAGAGCCTGTTTGCCCATCACTGCCAGAACGAGGATCTTGGAGACAGACTCTTCATGCAAGCCTGTATCTTAGCCAAAGCCATGGGACTGGATCAGTACGCGCATGGCCTTCAACCGCCCGGCCTGTCCGAGATTGAAGCAACAGAGAGAAAAAAGGTGTACGGATCGCTTTTTATCCGTGACCAGCATGCTGCGGTTACTCGAGGGACGATCAGCTGGTTACCATACAATCGCAATAGTATATCTGCAGTCAACCTGCATGATGATAACGATCGTGCAGGCTCGAATTGCCAGTCACGGCACGACCTCGCCCGGTTACAGAACGAGCTGCAAACGATCCTCTCACCTGAAGCTTTAAGAAGTCAAGATCAGCGTGTCGCACTCTGTGAGCTACGGGATCGCCTGATGGTTTGGTCACGAGAGATGAACGTGCCTTCTTCCACAGCCCCTTCGACCACAGAGAATGTGTCAATACACCTGACATTCCTAAGCACGCGTATCCGACTAAACCAGACTCTGTATAGCTGCGATACCGGGGTTTCCAACCAGCTCTTGCACGACTCCCGACTGTGCTGCTTACTGCTAGTAGCATCTTGCTGCAGGCCCGTCCCCTATGACCTTTGGCATAGACTCCAAAGTCTTCTTGGAGAAGCAGCATCCATGGCGTCGCCCACACAAAGTCGTCCCCCTGTGTTCACATCTTCGTCGTCATCATCGTCATCGTCATCGTCATCGTCATCGTCATCGTCATCGTCAGCGGCATCGTTGCCTTTGGCAGCCGCCGATTCTGCTGACATCCCTCAACACGCCCAGCTACGTCCTGCTCTCTCAATTCACAGACTTTGGGCATCGTTTCCTCCCGCAGCAGTGTTCATCTTAGCTAGGAATATAATGCGGATTCATCTGGTTCCCCCTTCGAGCAGCAGCCGCAAGCCACCAAGGTATCAGCGCAATGACAACCAACAGTGTGCGGAGGCCCATCAGGATCTCGTTTTAATCGATACCTTGAGACAGGTCACACAACCAGCAGACACCGCCGCAATTTTTCGGCTGTCAAGCTGTACCAATAAACTGGGCACGGTGATAGAGGACATCGTGGAGTTGTTGAGCGCGGCAACCAAACCTCGAGGCAACGTGATGGACACTCTTACCCCCACGTCACTTCTGCTACAGGATACCTCACGACCATTTGACATGGAAAGCCTTGAATCATACGGTCTGTCAATTCAAGAGACGGCAGGGCTGCCCTGGCCTGAGTTAGGTGCGCCGGGTATGGTATCGACATCTAAATCTGGATATTCCTCAGCCGTCTCCAAGTGTGCTGGGGACGAGCAGGTCGACATACCTCAATTTCTAGGTCATGTAACAATGGAAGACATGTCATGGCCGATAGAATTTAGTGATGGTGTGGTACAAGGGTATCGAGGCTCTAGATTTGGAGCCGCCAGAGATGAATCATCTAGTAGGGGTAGGAAGAGGCCGAGAGAGTCGGCTGGCCGTGGTAACTCAAGTGACTACACGCCTGGTAGCAGACATAGTAATTGACTGCTCTGTCTACTGGGTTTGATGCTGAAGAAGGAGGCATTAAACATTGAAAAAGAAAAGTGGGATGCTAAAAACTTCTTCCTGATCTGTTGGCATCAAGCTTGCATAATGGCCGTCGCTTGCCACAAACATTGCTTGTTAGGCAGTGGCAGCATTTTGAATATTTATGCTCAGTAGATCTGATAGAAAATTAAAACTTATTCGTTGATCGATTTACTGAGAACCCCATTGTCAGCTAGTCATGCCCTAGAGCCTTGCAATAAGATTATGGTATCTGCTATTCACGAGTTGTTAGTTTCCCATGACACCGCTTCGGAAGGGACAGCAGGCCAAAAAAGCCACTAATTTAAAATGCTACAGTCGCCAAGACCTCGCCGACCCTGGCGGCGCTGTCTGGGCCTCCAGCACCAGTATAGAGCTATGGGTACGCACGCTATGCGATGGTGTTCGGGAGGAACATTTGTGTTGCGATTGAACTTACTTCTATTCAACTCTGGCTGACAGCTCTCATACCAATATATATACCTAGTGGCACGGGCCGTGCCACTAGGCAGCGACTCATCTGCCTAAAATTGTCTCCGTACATAATTCACATTAAGTCAACAATTTGCAACAGTAGCTATAGCTAGCCGCAAAGGCTTGTCAAAAGGTAACTTTAAGTCAATAAAGTTGTGCCTGTGGCTTGTGCTCTGGCTTGTGCTCTGGCTTGTGGCACTCCAGGTCTAGATATAATATTGTACCGTTTTCTCCTGGCAGCCGGCGAAGTAGCAAGGTATGAGGCACAAACGTAACTTTCTATATCGTTCTATAACGACCTGATACACCTGCTATTTGGCCGCCATAGTGACAGAAAAACACATTGCGGCAATTTGTATATGCTCCCTTTCCACGCAAGCCTTTTTCTGCATATTGTGAGAGGTTGGGTGTCATTAGAGGCTATACGGAAAGTTGAGGAGCAGCGAAAACAAACTGGTGCTGACAACTCACCGCTCTCACGGCTTTGTACAGGGAGATTTACAGCGTCGCATAGCATCTCTTTTAAGAATTAATAGAGCGGCATGCCACTTTTTGTCCCTTGCATGGTCTTTCTTGGATCTTTGGAAATGCTATGATACCAAAATGATCCCTACAATTAACCCCCTCTTAGAGTATTCTCAGCTACCCACAGTCATATCTACTGAATGAATGCGCCTCTACTAAGTGGCTGGCCGCTATATCAGTTCATCGCACACCGCCCAAGTGCAGATCCTCGGAGCGTGGCCGAAGATCATTTCTTGGTCATTCTTGGGCGTTCTCGAACCACGGTTTAATAGATGTTAGCGGCAACGGCAACGGATATGACACAGGAGAGGCAACCAAATACAGTTTGGCACTCAGAATTTCCCATTTATTTAGCTCCGAAATACGTTCCTACTATAAAGTCAATGGTGACCTATTCACACACTCTTTTATTTCATTTTCGGCTTTGAGCTTCTTTTCACCCGCCATACCCGTCTCTTCTAATCGCTTCACATCCTCAGGTGGCAACGGAATGGTAGCAAACCTCTTCAACGCCTCAGCGTTGATCTCGGGCGTTAGGACCTTCCCATCGCCAATCAAGTTTTCAAGATGTTCAAAGTAGCGCACGAAGAAACCGGGGGTTGCTGTGTTGATGAAGACGGCCTCCTCGTCAAAAGGGTTGCTGAACTTGTGCGGCAGCCGGACAGGAACTGTGACCATCTCGCCAGCCGCGACATCCACGCTCGGCCGGCCAGGGATGTGGAAGCGGACTTTGCCTTGCTGGTATGGCGTTAACAACGAGCGCGGATCAAGATCCAAAACTGGGAAGCGAGGCGAAGAGCGAGGCAAAAGTGAGAAAGTATCCCTTATGCTTCTCATCGTTATATCTTGAGAGAGGGGGGGGGGGTTAGGAATTGACCTTCACATAAAACCCTTCATCATGCATTTCGTGAAAATGAAAAATCGGGCCGTCGCTTTGTGGTGGGATTAGACTTTCGATGACACTGAGACGGTATTGGGTGTTCGAGCCGTCTTCGATTGGGCGCCACAGGTCTGATATATCGCAGTTCTCTCCTTAGCAATGACTTCTTAAAGTGTTTTCTAGAAAGGGGTAGATCTACACTGGCCCAGTCTTCGCCATGGAACGTTCTCTGGCTTAAAGTGGTTGACTTTGAGCGTCGATGCGTACGCTTCATGTTGGGCGTCCATGTCGAATGTGGGTTGTATCGGGAAGAACTAGCGGATAAGGAGGATTATGGATGGAGAGCCAGGATGCAGCAAGCGTTGATTACGGTAGTGCCTCTTTGTTTTAAAGCATCAACGATCCAATTAGGTCTGGTAGTGCAGTTTGGCTGACTAGGTCAACGTCAGCATTGCACAATCAACAGTTCAAATGTTCACGACCCACAACATTGAAGCCGGGCGCCGGTGAATGGGCACATGCAGGATTCCGAGCACCAGACTCATCGTCGCCAAACTTGCGACCCGGAGCCCGGTCGCCGAAGCGGAGGGCTTGAGAGTGGCCGGGGAGCTTCCGGCGATCCGAGTTTTACACCGCATCCGGCTGCTCGATGTCTGGTCCAATTTTCGGCAACCGGTCCAATACGTGGGAGAGGCTTATGCATGTCAACAAACACATGCTAGTGTCTCCATCTGGTTAGCCATTACTGAGTCCTATATGTTCGTTTAGTAACTGGACACCCATCGTGAACCCAGATTTGTCCGTGCCCTGCCTGACCTTGCCCTTCTCCAAAACCTTTTTTCACAGTAGTTGTGCGGAATGCCGGGCACTCTTGCTCCTACACCTACAAATATGGAAGTCGAGACAATAAAGAAATATGTGGCTATCAAGAAAGGTGGTCCCTTTCAGCTGGTGACTGGGGCTAGACCAACACCAGGTCCAGGTGAGGTGTGCATTCGCAACCATGCCGTCGGGCTGAACCCGCTAGATTGGAAGAACCTTTACTACGGCGAGATGGTCAAAACCTGGCCTGAGGTGTTCGGAATTGACACTGCTGGCATTGTGGAGGCTGTTGGTAATGACGTGACGGCGTTTAAACCTGGCGATGCTGTGATGAGTCTTGCAGGGCATGGCGGACGTGCAGGAGCATTTCAGGAGGTTACTACAGTGCCAGCACACTTTGTCTGCAAAAAACCGGCGATTTGGACTTTCGAAGAGTCTTCATCCGTTCCGTGAGTACTCAAAGCTCCCAACATTGTCTTCCTGAAGACCCTGTATATTGCCAAGAAGTGCGACGAATGCTAACAGTTTTACTACCAGAATTTGCTACCTCACAGCAGCCGCAGCCGTTACCAAGACTTTGGGAATGCCTCTCCCTTACATTCGGGCGGAATTGGGTTTAGAGGGAGAGGATGGCTTCACTATCAACGGTACCACAGCACCCTCCATCCGTAGTATCCTGGTCGTGGGCGGCAGTTCTGGTGTTGGCGCTTCATCTGTCCAGCTACTACGACTGGCATTGCCGTTGGCCGTGATTATAACAACCAATTCACCTAAACACAACGACCATGTTATGAAACTGGGAGCGACAACATGCACTGACCGCCATGACCCGAACTTTGTAGAAAAAGCCAAGAGTGCTTGCCCAGGCGGCGACGGAGTTGATGCCATTATCGACGCCGTGGGTGGTTCCGCTGAGAATGCCGGGCTTTTTGATGTCCTGCGGCCGGATGGCCCAAAACTCTACAGCCAAGTGTTTACTGGCAACAAGGTTGTGATTCCTGAAGGCGTGTCATCTGTGACAGTCTTTGGACGCATGATGTTCCAGCTTCCGGGTGGTATGTTTGCCATGAGCAAGCTTGTGGATCTGGTAGACGATGGAAAATTCAAGCTCCCATTACAAGTCAACGTAAGTGGAAACGGCCTTGAGGCAATTGGCCCGGGTTTGGAGAAGCTTAAGGCGGGTGTAAGCGGAACCAAGTTGGTTGTATCTCTGTAGATGAATGCTCCAAGTAGAGTCATTCTCGCATGTGGATTAACTTTATAAATGCTGCGAGCAAAGCCATCGCTCTCATTTTGAACCTGACTTTAATTCCCTTTAGACATTGAAACTTCTTATGTTGCCTGAAATCAAGGCAACCTTTATTGGTAACGCATAGATATCTATCTCTTTGTGATGGCCTTTTTTACTATCCATGACTAAAAGAAGTACTGCTAGGGCCGTCTTTGGGCCGGATGCATAGCTGTGTCGTCATGACTGACCCGCAACATCTTGGGCGCTTTGCCGCGCCATGCTCTCCATCTTTGCCTGGAGATGTTCTAAGTGGACTAGGTGGTCCTTCTCAGTCAATTTCCATTCACGCTGCATGACCTCGTGGACTTTTGCGCCACGCGCAATGATGGAGGCCTTGAACGGTAGGGGCTGGGAGTTGAAGGAGCTCGTGAACGCCATTGCGTCGACAGGACATTGTACCTGGAGCCCATCTTTCACTTCGTATGCATGCTCAAAGTTGTATGCCCACAACATTCGTGCCGTGTTGATAAGCAACGAATTTTTGCCCACGTGCTGTCCTGCAAGCACTATTGGTTAGAGCGGTATACTACATTTGAATAAAGAGACACATACCAGGACACACTCTTCGCCCGAAGCCGAAGGGAAACAATGGTAGACTGGGGTTCTCAATCCACCGTTCCGGGACAAAATGCTCCGCCTGCTTAAATACTTGCTCATCCATGGCCATGGCCCAGAGATTTGGGATAATCATGGATCCCTTGGGGATGTGATAACCCTTGTACTCATCATCCTCGGTCACGGCGTGAGGAATCCCGCCAGGAATGACTGGACGCCAGCGCAGAGTTTCTTTGACGATGGCGTGGATATACGGTAGGTCATCCAAGTCGCCAAACGTTGGCATCCGGTCGGGGCCAACCACGCGATCAAGCTCCTCCTGCGCCTTGCTTGCGACGCTTGGGTACAAAATCATGGCCATTACAAAGACTGAAAGTGCTATCGCCGTTGTGTCACTGCCGGCCTCGTACAGGACTCCCAAGATGTAGCCGAGCTCTGTACGTGGCATGTTCTTGCTCTCTTTCATTGCGAGCATATTTTTGCACCAATTCCAGCCAGGCTTTTGCTCCGCCGATACCACGAGACTCCGCAGAAACGACGACTCGAATTCGTGCATCCTATCAGCAACCCGCTTCCACGGCGCCAGTGCTTTTGGGAGCACATTGATCCAAGGCAGGATGTCGACCAACCAAGTGCGCAGAAAGACTTGGTTGAGCTCCTCCATGACTTGATATGCGACTTTGAGCTCCGGCTCAACCCCCTTGGGCAGCCTGATTCCATAGGCCAGACTGTAGATAAGACTCGCCGAGTACCGGAAAAAATGGGAAGGAAAAAGCTCGCCAGCATCCGCTTCGGACAGTTCCAGCAGTAACTGCCTACTCTCCAAATCGTGGAGCGGCCGGTAGGCTTCCGAAACACGCACATTGAGTACCGAGGCGTGCAGCTTGTGATATGCTCGCCATCGGTCACCGTAAGGCAGGAACAGGATGCGTAAATTCTTCGAGATGCACTCCTGTATCATGGGTGCGCGAGGACGGGAGCTGTAGATTGTGTTGCGCTTGTCCAGCAGATCACGCGCTGCCTCTATTGACCCGATCATGATTGCTTGCTGTGGTCCGAATTGCATGGTGACAAGAGGCCCATAGCGCTTGAACATGTCAGTATAGCCCAGCCATGGATAGCTTTTCGGGATCTGATGAATATTTCCAATAAGGGGCAGCGGCCGCGGACCGGGGGGCATGCGGCGCCGGGAACGATATTGCTTGACGACGGACACGAGGATCATCAAAACTCCTACGGCCAGCGCCGTCTTGGCGTTGAACTGCGAGACCAACACAGCCATATCGCTACGCCTGTGACTTGAGCTGCTTCAGTAGAGCACAAGGGAAATGTCTGTCGGCTATGGAATAAAAGGACTTTACTCCATGAATAGTCGTCAGTAATTACAAGAACGTAAACGTACAAATTCGCCGACGATGTTGCAATTGGGCGTAATGGTTGCAACCCCCGGCCGTCGGCTTCCAGAGTCCGGACGATTCGCTCCACGTCCAGTCAATTTGACAATCAATGGCTGAGATCCAACAAGAAGGTCTCAGCCGCCTGAAGACACCTCGACCGAGGGGAATGACTATTCCGAAGCCCCGGGGAGACTCGTACGGGACCAGGGACCACCTGACTAGAAAACCGTACACGAAATCATACTAACAATAAACAGCCTCAACATTGGCAGACCGTGATTCAGCTGCTGAGAATAGGATGCTGAACACTTGGGGAAATGGCCATCAAGCAGGCCTGTCAAGGAACAAAAAGCGACATAAACGAGGCGGAATCAACCCGTGGAATAAGAGATAGTGTCTGGTCTGTTGGGGCTTGGGGTGTTATGTACCAACCTGAATTTATCGAACCAGACCGTAAATAGCCTTCCTGTCTAGGCCCTGGTTCTCTAGGGACTTCACTCTCGGCGAAAGAAAATCAAAATTTGTATCCGTATCCGTATTGGCCGCCGGTGGCTCATGCAGCCGGCCCATCCTGTAGCCTACAAGCCAGCATCGTAACACGCCAGCTATCAATAAAATGGTGGACGCCGTTTGCTAACCGGCTGAAGAATGCATCAAAAGATATGGCGCAAATTGACTCCGCCTATAGTTCCTTTCAGTCAGATCAAATTAGAGAGCAGGTCCACTGGGCCTGAAACGTTGAACTTATACTATCTTCTGATAATGACATTGATACTGCCGAGACACCAACCCACGCATATCCGAGGTTACGAACGCAGCTTAATTGCTGATTCAAACCTTGAACAGACTATCTCCGGGAGCCCATCATACAAAACAAAATGTAAATGTCAGTCCTAATACGCATTATGTATCTCAAATGCGAACAAGTTAAGAAGCTATTCACGCTCGGTGGCATTAACGCTGCAGATTTCAACCCAACATTCTGCCCATCAGATGAAATGGCTAACTGATTGCGTCAAAAGGGAGGTATGTTACCTTTGTAGGAGAATGGGATTCGCCCATGTGGAAGATCATTGAGATTAGTGAACACAGGAATGTACAATCTTGGGCAAACACAACTCAAAATATATCGAAAATCTCCCACTTTGTTCAAACTTTTATTCTAAACCTATGAGATAACACTCTTCATACATCGCGGTAGCGTCCCGCCAACCCTTTGCCCTTGTTTCCAGAAAGGTTTAGCAAGAAAATTGTCCCTCACTAATAACAACTCACATGAGAGAGCCGACACGTCCCCTTACGGAAAGAGACGTGGGAGAAGGCGTTCAGTAAAATTCCAGACATGGGAAGCTGTGTGAGAGCTGTACGCGGCGCCCGTGAACCATGTGTTCTTGTGACCCTGCAATCCGTCCAGGCGACTGTAAAACCCACCGGATATGTCAGAAGAATTGACGTACAAACTAAAGGGGTAATGGCTGGAAAATGCGAGCAAAGTTACAGGGTTAAGGCCAGCTGTACTAGGTAGAACGGCACGGCGCACCCGTTCGACAGTAACCACAATATCGCGCTTTATCTCCCGTTCGTCCATGTAAGCACACGAGCCATAGCGGACGAGATAGATGCCTTTCACGGCGGTAGGTGAGATCTGGTACAATGCTGGCAGATTGGGCAAATTAAAATTTGAGCTGTCCAAGTTGGCGTTGACAAACTCGTCCCTATCTGCAAATCCTTCAACCTTTACCAGGCCGACATACCAGCCATGTGACCTGAAGCGAGAAAAGAGACTGGACTCGCGACTGTCGAGACCCAGGGGGCCCATGTTGGCGAGCGTCGGAGGCATCGTGACAAGGAGTTTGGAGACTAGAATTGTCTTCTTGCCCGAGGGTGTTTTGACAGTCAGAACCACGCCAGTGCTATTCCGAACGGCACCTATAACTGTCGATGATACCAGTGCGTCGGCACCGAAGTCAGCCTGGGCCTTGAGGTAGATCTCTTGGTTGAAGCCCTTCTCAGTGACATAAAACCCGGGTGACTTGGGAAGCTGGCCGTCAAGATAGGCTAGATTGAGATATTTAAACACGTACAGCGTCGATTGCGATAAGAGGTCACCCAAGCCCTCAGTCTGAAAGTATAGACTGTATACGTTGGACTGGATTCCATACTTTGCGACGAAGTCACGAAATGGCAGAGTCAGGTCTTCAGGGACAGGGGTTGGTAGTCTTGTGTTTAATGCGAGATCCGGGTATTTGTGAACTTGTTGAGAAAGTATGGTTAGATTATTGTCAGGTTTGAAGTCGGGAAGCTCCTTTGAGCTTTTGAAGTCGACATGACGCGTGTTGCCGAACCCGACCTCGCTTAGTTTCACAAGTTTCATCGGGACGTTGTAGAAGCCAAAGAAGCGCTTGATTGCGTCGACGTCGCCACCGTAGCCTTGTGAGCCATAGTTGATGTGAGTATTCGTGCCTGGGATGGTGTAGGTAGCCGTGTGGCCTCCAAATTCATGCCTGCTCTCTACCACGACGAACGAGTGGTTCATCTGGCGCAGACGCAGAGCAGCGTAGAGTCCTGATGCACCACCGCCGATGATGGCAACATCCTTATGGATGACACTGTCAGCAACACCGAACGTGGATAACGCAAAAACTGACAGTAGGAGAACCAACAAGGTAACTCCACGAAACGGGTGGCCTGAGACAGAACACATCGTTTGCTGATGATCCAATAAATAAGCGAATGATAAGGCAGAACACAGCAGACTAAAACGGAGATTCTTCGGCTCTCTAATGTTTGATTTGATCGCCGGTACTGCGCCTTTCGTATAATATTCGTATTACTTTGGCTGAGCCGGCAGTAATACAAGGTAGTTTGCCTCGGAGACTTCCTAAAAACCTCAGTATCAGATTTGCCCGATTACGGCTACGGCTGCTTCTATGGTGAGTTCCTCGCAAGCTTGGCACCCAGGTCACACGTGTAAGTCCTACATTGGAATAAGCCTAGCGGTCCATTGGTGTAGATGAGCATTCAGCCAAGGCGTACGCGACATAAACAGATCAATCAATTGCACCGACTTCAAATCCCTATCGTTAGGCCTGTAGGGGATTGTATTCAGCTACCCGAGTTTCGGAGTTGGACTTGACATGTCAACGTTTGATGTCGCAACCAACGGCGGGCGGCTGGGGTCTTCGGCACCCGAGACCCGCAACCTTGCAACATCAGACCGCAGTTGTGACTTGCTGGAGCTCGGTTGCATCGCCGATTTGGCCCGGGTTAAGGAAACAAAAGGCTGAAAGTGGCGAGGGCATTCTTTGGTTTCGGCGACGGCACCAGTGACCCTGGTTCAAGGTCTAGTCTGGCAGAGTGTCATTATCTGCGATCCAAGAGATATTGGGGAATCAAATGGAAAATATTAGACACGTAAGCTTTTCTCTCTTCCTACCAAACAGGTTTTGTTCAGTCGCCTATCAATTTTGCTGGTGCCCATCACTTTTCACAAGTCTGCCTTCGCATTGAGGCGTATGTGCATTATACACAACAGCATCTTTGTCAAAATAAGCCCCCCCCCCCCCCAAAAAAAAAAAAGAAAATGAGTACCCCCAAAGAAAATGAGCTCTTACGTGTTGCGGAGGACATCCTCAAACATGCCAAAGATCTCGTCGAATACCTGTCTGCGCAATCTATCACTCCCCCAAGTCTCGATGTTGGTGCACGCACCGAGCTCTGGAATGGGCATACAGGCGAGATTGAGCAGCACCGAACAGCCATTAGCGGCCTGACGCAGTACCTGGACAAGCTGGTACAGGGGCCCCATGGCTTTCTGCATGAGTATGTGTCGACGAATTGGGAACATGGCGCGTTGTACACCCTACTTGAGTATAATGTGTTGGAGGCAATCCCTCTTCACGGGATGGTTACCATTGGCCAACTTGCGGAGAAGGCAGCTTTGCCTGCCGAGAAATTACTGCGCATCTGTCGACTGGCCGCATGTGTTGGCATCCTGAAGGAGACGGATGACGGTGTCTTCGCCCATACGGTAGTTTCGGAAGAGATGGTGCGAGATGTGGGCTATAAGTCTTTTATTGCGTTTCAGTAGGTCCATGACGACTCTATCCAAAATACATGAGCTCAGCTGACTGACTGTCTCTTTCACCTGGACAGGCTGTATGAAACGAGAGTTGCCAGTGCTCACTTGGCTGATTCTTTTCGGAAGCCAAACTCCTTCTGGACAGGACAGTCCGCCTTTGACTATGCGTAAGCAGATATAGTGACGCAGTCCTCTACCTGCAACTAACTCTAGACATAGTTGGGGGTCTTCAATGTACGAGTGGCATGCTAAACATCCTAGAATTGGTAATCGCTTTGCCAGAGCTATGGAGAGTGTCTCAAAGAGTACGAGTTTCCACAGTTACTTACACGAATGAGAGTGGCTAACGACAGAGAAAGCTCTCGATCCAGGCAATGACATGATAATCGACTGGTTCCGCCGTCGACCCATGATTTGTGAAGACGAAAAGTGTCTGGTTGTGGACGTCGCTGGAAAAGCTGGCTCCTTTGCAGTGGATCTCGCCAATACTTTTCCAAAGCTTCACATCCAAGTACAGGATTCCACAGTTGCTGCTCTGAATAAAGGAAAGGAAAGCCTCCAACCAGAGCTTTCCGAGAGAGTGACATTCCAGGAACGGGAACTGTTCTTGACACGCTCTCTCTCGGAGCATACCAAAATGGATCAAGACGGTATTATACCTCTTGTCTTCCTCATGCGCAGCGTGATGTGGTGTCACGACGATGACAAGTGCATCAAACTGATAAGGAGCTTTGTTCCTGTGCTCCAACACCCAAGTCAACCGACGCTTCTCATCAGTGATTTAGTGTCGCCAGCTCGGGGCACATTTGAGCCACATGTGGAGAGGGCATTCCGCAGACGGGATGTGACGCTCATGACGATGCACAATGCCAAGCAGCGAACATCAAGGGAATGGTTAACACTGTTACAGGAAGCGAGTCCACATTTCAAGGTTGAGTATTTCGAGGAGTACACTTCACATAGCTGCCGTGGATTGTGGCAGATTCAACTTGAGAGTGAGTAAGTGAAGGCAACAAAAAATTGGAAATGAGGAGGCAGACAAGAACTTGAGATTCTGATGGAGCCACGGCAGTTTTGGAGGCAGGACGTCGACCTTTAGCTTTGGAGCTTCTTGTCAATCGCCAGTATTCAGGCAGAAAAATGAGATCTCTAAGTGGGCATGCACTGACAAAGAGTATATTCACTTTACTCTACCAAATGTTCTATTGGGAGACTACATGACCGTCTGCGACGTGGACCTCATACCAGCCTGTCACAAACTTTGTCCTCTTGCCATCAGCGAAGTTTACGTGATCCGGATTCACCACATTCACCCAGTGCGGATCCTGGCGCACCCCAAGATAGTGCTCGATATCCTTGAAGACAATCTGAACGACCATGTCACAGTCTGCCTCCTTCGCGGTGGGAAGACCGGGGTGAATGGTCCCCAGCAACGCCCGTGCCTGTGAACTGTTGTGTTGCTGTTTTGTAGATAGTCCATCGTGGTCAGCCAAGATGGTCCGGATCAGCTCTAAAGATGGCTCAACCGCATAGAGCTGTTCAAGGGCTATATTCCAGGCTTACCATAGTGTAGGAAACAATGTCATTCTTCGCAAGCAAAGCCTTGAGATGGCCGGCATGGTTTTTGCTAACATAGTTGTGATACTCCTTCTCATCCATCCCTTCCTTCTTGTATCCGAAAATAGTGATGGCATAGAGCTGCTGTGGCTGGCTGGTGGAAGTCATCGTGACGGATAGATGAAGATGGAGAATTCTGATAGAGCGAGATTAACAATGTAATTCTCGGTCCCGCTGAGATCGAGCATTTTTATGTAGCTCAATCAAAGGTAGAAAGTGTTTGGTAGATGAGGCACGGAGCGTTCAGAAGTCTCGGGGAGAGCTCACTTATCCATTGATGGAAGTACTTGGACCATCGGCCGAGTGACACCGGGCCAAGGCTGGGTCATCTTGAACCTCGGGGACCAGTTCCGTCAGCCAATCACACTACTAACAACACGTCCGAGAACAATATGTAGCCAGGCTCGGTGTCAACTCAACTCCCTGAACTCGGGAGACGGCGCCCGAGTGGTTGTGGGTACGGTAACCTGTCGTGACACAAATACGACCGGCCGAATATAAGCACATTGGGGACGGGCTTGACAAGGAAAACGGGGCTTCAAACTTCGGGTTTTACTTCACCGTTGAGACTGTAATTTTCAAAAGCTGTAGATTGCCATAGGGAGCTTTTATGCTCATATCCAACATGGCCCACAGTACGCCCTCTATTTCCCAGAACGGCGGATCTCAGCAGTACCAAGTGCTGCTATTTGGCGATTTGTCGTCGTCGGGATTTGAGGAGGAGCTTCGACGTCTGTTGCATATTAAGACCAACCCCCTTCTATCTTCCTTCCTAGAACAAGTCGGCTTGTCTCTCAGGAGACTCATAGGCAACTTACCCTCTCGACAACAAGACCTGTTCCCTCGCTTTACGACCATCATTGATCTCGTACCTTGGATTGGGGGCACTCCAGGCACGCCAGTCCTCAGATTTTTCGCATTATGCGTTTATGAGATTGCACAATTTATTGTGTAAGATACCTTGGGCAAAGGATGGCAATTAGAAATTAGATCTAACAAAAACTAACTTACTTCCCAGAAGATATAGCAGCGATTCCAACTCATATCCCTTGCCTACGCGTACATGTATTATTGGATCTTGCACGGGAGCTTTTGCTGCCGCGGCTATCAGCTGTTCTCAGACACTACCGGAATTAATTCCAGTCGCTGTGGAAGCGTCCTTAGCCGCGTTTAGGACTGCACTCTGCTCTTGGTTAGCAGGTCAATATGAGTCTTCGCAACAGGCCACAGGTACATCATGGTCGGCTGCTGTCAGACCGAAAGACATGAATGATTCAGTGGACTATCTGCTGAAAGAACTAGGTGCTGCTGGGGTAAGTTTCTTGTTCCTTTCCTCTTCCCAACTGCAAATGCCTGACAGTTTCTCTTAGACAGACTGTGGACGCTCCAGGCTTTACATAAGTGCCACAACACGAGACCAACTGACGACCATAAGTGGTCCACCATCAGCATTGCAGGAATTCCTTTCCAAGGCGTCTGAAGGGCTGCGATCACGGTATCTGGATATCCAGTCGCCATTCCACGCGCCGAGCTTATTTGATGAGTTAGATGTGGACAACATTATTAGCCCGGTTGCCGAAGAAGCAGAGCCTCGTGTCCCGAAGATTCCACTTCTGTCATCATCAACGGGAGATGTTATCAATGCCCCGTCCTTTGAACAGCTTCTTCGCCTGGTGGTGCACGAGACCCTTCGGCAACCAATTCGGTGGGAGATGGTGGTATCTTCGTGTTGCTTGCTCCTGGCCGAAGCGAAGACACAACAGTGCACCATCATTTCATTTTCAAGTCACGCTGCATCGATGCTCAGCAATGCCTTGACGGTCGACACTGACATGCAAGTGAGTGTTGAACACGTAGCACAGTCCCAGCGGCAATCGGACAGCTCTTCAGGTAGCTTTGCACATTCCAAGATTGCCATTATCGGCTACTCGGGTCGATTTCCTGACGCTGCTTCCAACGAAGCATTCTGGGAGCTGCTTCGCGCCGGACGAGATGTTCACCGCGAGATCCCAGCTGATCGCTTTAACTGGGAAACACACTATGATCCGACGGGCAAGCGCAAGAATAGCAGCCGCGTCAAGTATGGCTGCTTTATTGAGGAGCCAGGCGTATTTGATGCTCGCTTCTTTAATATGTCGCCGCGAGAGGCAGCAAATACAGATCCAGCGCAGCGGTTGGCCATCACGACCACTTTTGAAGCCATAGAAATGGCCGGGCTTGTGAGGAATCGTACCCCAAGTACGCAACAGGATAGGGTTGGTGTCTTTTTTGGCACTACAAGCGATGACTGGCGTGAGGTGAACAGTGGCCAGGATGTCGACACCTATTTCATCCCTGGAGGCAACCGTGCCTTCGTACCCGGCCGCATCAGGTGAGTGCTGGTTAACCGGGATTTCTGGGTCACCCTGGCTGATATCGTACATCTGACCTATTTGCTCTATTTTATAGTTACTTCTTTCGATTTTCCGGTCCCAGCTTGAGTATCGATACAGCCTGCTCGTCCAGCTTCGCTGCAATCCAGACTGCCTGTAGCTACCTCTGGAGAGGCGAATGTGACACTGCCATCGCCGGGGGCACCAATATCCTTACGAATCCCGACAACTTCGCTGGATTGGACCGTGGCCACTTTCTCTCAACTACTGGTATGTTTAATGTCAAGCAAGACCGAAACCATCACACGTTTATCAAAGATTCCGTCTAACCCTGCCAGGGAACTGCAACCCGTTTGATGATGAAGCCAGCGGGTATTGCCGTGCCGATGCCGTGGGATCAGTGATTCTTAAGCGGCTAGAAGATGCTGAAATAGATAATGATCCGATATTTGGTGTTATTGTTGGGACTAACACTAACCACTGTGGCCAGACCGACAGCATTACTCGTCCACATGAGGGAGATCAAGCAAGCGTGTTTAGACGCATTATGAGACATGCCAATATCGAGCCCCTTGACATTAGTTATATTGAGATGCATGGCACAGGTACGCAGGCAGGTGACCTGACAGAAATGAATTCGGTTTTGTCAGTGTTTGTGCCAGGGACAAAGCGTACGCTCGCACAACCTCCCAGGCCACTGTATGTAGGCTCAGCAAAGGCAAATATTGGACATGCTGAATCGGCATCCGGAGTTTCGTCATTGATCAAGGTGCTCATGATGATGAAGAACAGCGAGATTCCGCCGCACTGTGGAATCAAGACCCGCATCAACCACAACTACCCCCGGGATCTCGCTGAGCGCGGAGTACGCATCGCGCTTAGTCCAACCCCTTGGCTGAGAGAAGAGACTATTTCTGGTAAACGGTCAGTCTTTTTGAATAACTTCAGTGCCGCTGGTGGAAATACTGCTGTCTTGTTGGAGGATGCTCCTCAAACAGTCAACGCACCGAATGCCGGGGATGACGCCAGACCCGTACACCTCGTTGCAGTAACGGCCAAGACCAAAAGCTCTCTACTTGGCAATCTCAAGGCGCTTTCATCATGGCTTGAGGAGAATCCAACCATTTCACTACCTGAGCTCTCGTACACCACGACAGCGCGCCGCATGCATCATAACTATAGGACAATAGTTTCGGGCGCGGACATACCGTCTGTTCTGTCCAATATCAAGAAACAAGTATCAGCACTGAGCCAGGCAGCCATTAGGCCGATCCCATCGTTAGAAAAGACTCCAAACTTGGTGTTTGCGTTTACTGGCCAGGGTACACTATACACGGGTCTAGGCAAGTCGCTCTACTTCACCCATGCCTCATTCCGTTCAAGCATCCTTCGCCTGAATCGCCTCGCACAGAGCCAGGGATTTCCACCATTTATCGAACTAGTGGATGGTAGCCAGCCAGCGGAGAATGCGAAAGACACCAGGGCGGTAGTCTCACAGCTCGCCTTAACTTGCGTACAGATGGCCTTGTTTGAGCTCTGGGCAAGCTGGGGTCTGACTGCCTCAGCAGTAATCGGTCATAGCCTGGGAGAATACGCCGCAATGTACGCCGCAGGAGTCGTCACTGCAGCAGATGCCATCTATCTCGTTGGCTGCCGGGCAAACTTGCTTGAAGAGCATTGCTTGCCTGGTACCAATGCGATGCTTGCAGTCAAGGCACACTCGGATGCTGTGACGAAGTTGATTCGCAATACTGGCTGCGAACTCGCGTGTGCCAATCAACCAACAGGTCATGTAATAAGTGGCCGGATCGAAGATATTTGTCGTACTGAGAGTAAAGCTGCCGCTGCGGGTCTAGAGACTATCAGATTGGAGCTTCCATATGCATTTCACTCAGCTCATGTCGAACCCATTCTCGCCCCGTTCAAGGCCGCCGCATCACGAGGAGTGACGTATTGTGCACCTACGATTCCCATCATGTCACCCTTGGAATCCAGAGTGGTTCACGCTGGAGAGATTGGCGTATTTGATGCATCTTACCTTGTCAGTGCCTGTCGTGGCACCGTTGATTACCGAGGCGCTCTTGAGGCGGCCAGAACAGACGGGTTGGTCAATGAGCGTACCGTTTGGCTCGAGGTCGGAGCCCATCCTTCATGTGGTGGCATGATAAAGGGTACACTTGGAACCGAATCCAGCACTTTAGCATCGCTACGGAAGAACGTCGATGCCTACAAGACACTGGCTTCGTCGCTCCAGAGCCTGTACCTGGTGGGATTCGACATCGCTTGGAATGAATACCATCGGCATTTCCCGTCTTCCCAAAGGGTTATCGAACTCCCTAGATATGCCTGGGATTTGAAAAATTACTGGATAAAGTACAGAAACGACTTTTGTCTGGCCAAAGGCGAAGGCCTAGTGCCGGCGTCGAGCGAAGAAGTTGCTCCTCGACATACCCTAGAAGCGCCGGACACGCCGCAGTATAAATACCTATCGCCATCAGTGCAGAAGGTGCTCGAGGTGTCTCATGGTAAAGAGCTGTCGTCACTACTGATAGAGTCTGACGTATTCAACGAGAGATTGCTGCCTGTCTTCCAAGGCCATGTGGTAAATGGCACTCAACTCTGTCCTTCGGTAAGCTATAAACCGGCCTCTCTGGCGGTTCATGAATACTTACAGTCCATCGTTTTAGTCCTTGTATGCCGACATTGCCTTGACCATGGCGCAATACATGCTCCAAGGTCCGGGCCTGTCGTCCTCAACAACGGGTCTCGACCTGACGGATGTTAAGGTTGACGCGCCTCTCATTGCTCAACCTACAGAAAATACGCATCTCTTCCGCGTCTCCGCAAAAGCAGCCTGGACCAATAATCTGATATCCATGTCGATCTTCAGTGTCAATAGCAGAGGTGAGCGTACAACGTCGCATGCCAAACTCGAAGTGCGGGTTGTGCCGGAGCAGAATTGGATTTACGACTGGAAGCGCAATACTCACTTGATCATGTCTCGTATAGAAGCATTGAATCAGGGCATTCATGGGGGCAACAGCCACAAGCTGAAGCGTGGAATGGTCTACAGGCTATTCGGGGCGGTGGTGGAGTATAGCAAGGAGTACCAGGGTATGGAGGAGGTGGTTCTGGATAGCGAGAGGCTCGAGGCAGTGTCAACTGTCAATTTTCAGACTGCAGAGGACGGCTTTGTGGTAAACCCACACTGGATTGATAGCCTTGGAGGCATTGCAGGCTTCGTCATGAACGGCAATGATGCTGTCGAAAGCAAGAAGCAAGTGTTCATTAACCACGGATGGGAGCGACTACGAATCGCAGAAAAGCTGGACCAAACTAAAACATACCATGCATACAATAGAATGCAGCGAGCTGAGAAGAGAATGTATGTGGGTGATACATACGTCCTGCATGAGGAACGTATCGTGGCAATTATCGAAGGGGTAAAGGTAATGTCTCTCCATGTCGTATTAGTTACACAGTTTGGCGCCCACTGCCAACGGAATACCAACTTTTTTGTAGGGAAAAACGCTGACAGAGCTGTTTCATAGTTTCAAGGAATTCCGCGTCAAGTCCTTGACCGTGTTCTGCCTCACCAAACTTCATCTAGTCGACCGGCACAAGCGAATGGTTCCCAAAAGACCCGCACGAAAGCAGCTGATGTATTGGAACAAGGACTTCAGGACGCATACTCGATAGAGAGTGCCCTAAAATCGGGAGATAAAGCCAGACCTTCATCTACACTTGTTGGCACAATCTTAACCATCATCTGCCAGGAAGTTGGGCTCTCCCTAGTCGAACTACAACCGGAGAGCGAATTTACTGAACTTGGGGTTGATTCGCTTCTTTCACTCACTATTGTGACAAGAGTTCGTGAGGAGTTGCAGGTAGATCTCTCGCCGTCTCTTTTTGTCGACTACCCAACAGTCGCAAGTCTGGAGGCCTTGGTTGGAACCCAAACACCGGATTCAGGTGACGATATAAGAACGCCAGCTTCACATTGTGACTCTCCTATCACTAGCTGTAGTGAAGACACCAATATTACCGTCCCAATATCTGGGGTCGAGCCCGGTGTTGCTAGCGGGGTCCCTGAGCGTGTAAAGGAAACACTCGCGATTCTTAGACGCGCGATAGCGGAGGAGACAGGCGTGTCACTTGCCGACTTAGTCCCTTCCACTTGTCTTGCCGACATAGGTATCGATTCACTACTCTCTCTCACCATCATGGCCAAGATTGATGAGACCCTCGGGGACTCGATACCCCGTGAACTCATTGCGAACCACACCACTCTCCAAGAGGTGGAAGAGGCGGTCCTCGGCTCACTGGGGTTGACCCTATTGAAAGACAAACCAGCGGCCTCCCAATCTTGCAGTGCATCACAAGACTACCTGTGTGAGGGACATCATTTGGAGAATTGCCAGCCTGCCGTTTCCTCGCCACCGAACGCAACATCTATCCTCTTGTCTGGTTCTACAGACACTGCGAGATCTCTCTTGTTCTTGCTTCCAGATGGTTCCGGATCTGCCGCCTCCTATGCCGCGCTGGCGCCTAGTATCGGCTATGGGATTGCTGTTTATGGTCTCAACTGCCCATGGCGGAAAACGGCAGAGGAAATGACGCGCTTAGATATCGATATGGCCACCCTCGCAGCAAAGTATGTCATTGAGATCAGACGGCTACTTCATCAACGCCACAAGTCCAACGCCCGCCAGCTTCCTTTCGCTATTGGTGGTTGGTCCGCAGGCGGTATCATTGCGGTCGAAGCAGCCCGCTACCTGAAAGGCTTAGGAGAGAGCGTGGACAAGCTCATCTTGCTCGACTCGCCGAATCCTATTGGGCTGCAGAATCCGCCACAGAGGATGTACGACTTCTTTGACTCTATTGGCATCTTCGGCGGTGGGCGCAACAGAATGCCTGACTGGCTGCGGTCGCACTTCAGCGCGTTCATCCATATCCTTGATAAATATGAACCCACGGCGATGCCGGATGCTCCACCGACACTCGTGGTGTATGCAAGGGATGGCGTTTGCAAGGACCCCAACGGACCTCGTCCCGAAATACGCCCCGATGATCCTCGCGAGATGCTGTGGTTACTGAATAACAGGACAGACTTTACTGCCGGTGGCTGGTCAAGTTTGCTTGGGAGGTCGAATCTAACCATACGGGTTATGGACGATGTCAACCACTTTAGCCTCATGGATGCGGGTCCTGGTATGAAGACACTAGGCGATACTATTGAAGGCTTTTTGTCTTGAGGAGGTCCCGAGATGAGGATGCAAATAAGGAAATGTTATATTACATTGCCTACACGGTTTAAGATCCTTGTATTTACTTACATACAGAGTGCAAGTGGCACAAGACAGGAACTTTTGGCCAAATGTGTATGGCCAGGTGGAAAGAGTGTTCTGTACGGTTATTTCGGTTAGATGTCGCTGTTAGTATAAGAGGAAGGCGTTTCCTTGAATCTGTCAATTCCATCATTATCGGGTTTACCTGTCTAATTTGACTATCATAAAACTCGTGTTTGAATGCACGTTGCCATGTATGCTACAACTTCCCTGAACCCTTGCAATAGTTCGGAAAGCATACCTATTTTTGCAGAGGGGTCTTATGAGTGTCCCGGCAGAAGCAAGTACATGCCTGTTGAAGCTTCATGTCTCACATCAGGCTGTCAGCTATCACGACTTCAAGACGGGGTAAGTCGCTGCTTTTTACTATGCTACAAAAATCCTGCGATAATCCAGTTGACGGCAATGAAGGGTCGTTAAAGTCTAACTCGGATGGCAATTGGTCAATGGCCGAGCACAACTTCATGGAATGAGACGGCATCCACAACTGGTATACATTCCTGGTAAATCTATATGCTGTCTATTTTTCTTTGCCATCTAATTCTGTAAAGAAGCATTCGCGAATTGGGTAACGGTAGTACACTGTGTTCTTTCCGTTTCTCACAGCATAGTGGCCGTAGATACGCACTAACCCATAGTCGTGCGAGATTAAATAAGCCAAGATCTATCGGTGGCCTTTGTTTTCGCGTTTAACAGCACGAAAGAGCTTGGTGACAGCTCGTATAGCTAGAGTCATGCTGTAAGCATTCTAACGATTGGCCACGTCTAGGACAGCGTCGCCGCGCTTTACCTTGTATGTTAGGAACGGGGAAGTACTTATAGTAGGCCGCCATAAAGAACAGCTGGTCTCCACTGATAAATTCGTCTATAAATGGTGCTAGTTTGGGTCAGCTGGCTATCGCTAAGTACCTCGCGCCTAAAGCCAAGAGAGTAGTCTGACTGGGACTTAGTCCCAGTCAATACGATTGAATTGTTACAGCCTTTATTAATGCTTTCTACTAGAATTTTAAGGTGTCTTGCACCTCGTATGCTCAAAATTTCCGCCGGGGGGAACAATCAATGGTGTGAGATTCCGCATTATTCTCGAGCCATAGCAAGTATCCAGCTCGCATCGGCAACCATAAACCTTGTACTGTTGTTAGTATTGGTAAGCCATATTGTTCTGAGACCACAAACCATTGGACAAATATGGCCTGGAACTGGCATCCAGACGAGTCTAACTGGCTCACGTAGGTACGGGATATTTACGTGCCAACGTTGCTCATTATATTACCGAACGAAGCGTAAAACACGAGTCGTTAACGGGCTTCTCTCGGAAGGCTCCAGAGCAAGAAAAGGTAGCAACGGTAAAGATGCAGCCTATAAGCAAGATCGCCGAGCACGATCGCTCCGTGACGCTGATAGCGTTGAGCTGGTCGCCTGTAAGTTAACTCATGGTTGCTGGGTTGCTTATAAACAGCACCGCCAGCTACATTTATTGGCTGCGGAAGGTCTCAAGATTTCTGTCGGGTATAATAGTACTATAACTGTCCATGTGTTCGTACATGGTCGATACGTATATCGAAGTAGGAGAATGACGCGATAATGCTTTGGCAGCTATAGACTTCGTATTAGTGGTTGCCGCGACGAATTATGGTAATACGGTATTACAGTTAGTTCCAGGATTTCACCCATCGTTCCTGCAGTTGTCACCAAGACCGTTGTTCATAAGATTTCGAGCATTGATCACACCGCTCTTCTCAAAACCAGCTCTCGTGGACAATACCGATTCTTCGGTATGACGACGCTTTCAACAGGCCAGCGTGCCAGATTTGCGGCCACAGAGACACAGCGTGCTGGCAGTGGCGTTCGCATAACCATGGCCATTATGCCAGAAAATACTGCCTGGCCCCCGGCACCTGCTTGACTCACAACTATGAATGCGCGAGTATAATTCTAATCACCGGCCATGCCGTTGCAGCTTATTAAACCTGGAACCCATCAACCCTCGTCGTCATCGCACTTGGTAAGGAGCTTCCCAAAACCCGCGGGCTCCAAACTCCCTCTCTAAGCTTCACAGTCAGTACCGAGCCTTGAGATATTCTGTCAACGGAATGTAACCTGTACTATCTCTCTGCATCAGCGGAGCGTTCCTTTTTGCTGGAATGACCTAGCGGTCTTTTTTTTTTTTTTTTTTTGACATATTCTAGGCGGCCCATGCAATTTCTGGTCGGAACCGTGTTTTGCTGTATATTGTTCTTATGTGCTTAAATGGTTTTTCAAAGGTGGATACTAGTATTAGGCTGATTGGCTTCGGTGAGGCACATTTAATACTGAATTGCCAAGGCTATCCTCTTAAGCCGCATCATGCATTAAATCCAGTAGATATTGGGCAGTTGAATGAAGGATACTACTGTGTTATCAATAGATCCAGCCCGGATGTACGGTAGTTTAACACAGTGCAGTGGCGCATTCTACCGTCGTGTGTCGGCGGCTGCGTAGTGTCGTTGTTGTTTGAGGTTTCCCTACCCGTCGCGCGTTGATGGTTTTGGTGTTGTTTTAAATAAACGTTATATCTAGCGTATATTATATTGTGGTTTCTTTCCTTTTGTTAAACGAGCTGGGCCAAGAGGTCGTTCGATACCTACTTGATGCTCACACGATCCTTCAACTCCGGTCAGCCACAGCAACGTCACGCCTGATAGCACTACTTTCGTAAGGTCAAGAGTTCTGGCATTTTACTGCGCTGTACCCCTCATAAGTAACAGAGTGCGATGCATGGGTATTATGTGGCGTGCCGTCGATTGAAAGAGGCGTTTTATGCTATAGCTGTGACAAAGGAAAGGGGGAACGCTGCTGCAACTACTTTTTAGATGGACGAGACTGCCAATACGTGTATTCTTTTCGGCAGCGCGATCGCAAAAGCCTATCGAACCGTTCGTCCTGCTGTAGGCCGGCTCAGCCGTCTTAATTTTGACGACTGAGATGTGGTAGAAATTCTGCTGAATAGGTCAAATTCTTGTAACGGTACGAGTGCACGAACAAGGTCGAGTGCGACTTGGATGAAGCGATTATTCACAAGGAGAAAAAGAGAACCCGTAAAGGAACTCTGGCTGAAGCTATTTACACAATGCTCACAAAGTGAGACATTCATTAAACGGGCAGGTCACATGATTCCCTCACAATTCTGAACTAAACACTGCGATAGTGATGACTATTTGAGCGTTCGTGACGGATACACTTGCACGAGGATTTTCAGGGCGAATCTCTGGTCAGGTGCACACCTCAAGTAGACAAACGAGGTGTGGGCATGCGTGGTAACTTGATCTGATGGCACAGCTGCTATCCGGCGGGCTATTCGGAATTGCGACGGGCTCCAAATATTCCACCGATAGGTAATATCTCAGACGTTATTACCTCGTGTCAGCTGTGGTGAGGAATTTGCCTTACAAATGAAGTAGCACAAGCCTAGTATTCGGTACAGCCGAACTTGCTAAGAAGTCCATATCTTGCCATACACGGGTATACTACGCTGACCGGCTGCCGTTTCCTGCTGGCGGCCTTAACCCCGAAGCAAGCGGATAATAAGCTTTGATACTTAATATACAAAGCTTGTGAGCTTTAAGGGGAACAAGTCAGGAGAAAATTCATGCCGAAAGCTCCACGACATGACCTTTACTGGCTTGCCACACTCCCTCACTATAAAGAGGATAGAATTCTGTGCTAAAGGTAGCACGGCCAAAGTAAACAGCTGTACTGCACCTCTTACTGTGACATTTAAATTCACCTTTTCCATTCCAACAGCCAAGCACGGGAGTTAGGATTGGCGCATTTCGGGAACTCCTTGGCCTAAGAACAGATGGTGGACGGATGGTAGGAGGGGGCTGGTGTGTTGGTAGGGGTTACATTTGGCTAAACTGCCGAGGTAGTGGGCGTGTGCAAGGTTGTAATTTGAGCGAGTGGCTGAAGTTACGGTCCTGGCTTGAAAGTTTGACGCTTTAGAGTTGCTAGCTTATTGGCAGTCGGGAGATCGCTCAAATAAAGAAAATGATGTATCACTTCTTGAACATGTTCTGGTGCCACAGCTATTCCAACCAGCTTGACAAGGTCAGCATTATTTCGCATCGCAGAATCCACTCTATCTCATTCAAGTTCAACACTCGGGTTATATTTCTACGATGGACTGGTTCTGGAGAAAACAGACTCTTTTGTCACTTACCGGCAACTACTATGTCTCCACAACGACTTCTTCCTGTGTCCATCGTGTCTCGTCATGCCGGTTCTCAAGAATCAAGACTGGATCGCAGCTTGTGCACGACAGCGTCTATGCTTTGTATGTTTTGGTTGGCCTTTATATTCGGTACGCATATCGAAGAAAACGTTATCAATAAACTCCTACCCATATCCTAGGAACCCGCGCGAAGCGCTTGCGACTTCATAATTTAGCTCCCATAAGGTGGTTCCGTCTTATAAGAATATTGCTTTATATCTTCTCAATATGTTTTGTCTTTACGACAGCAATTTTGACGAGTGGGTTTGGTCTTGCATCAACTCGTGACTGCTCTGTAGCTGTCTTTGCCTGCCGCGTGTTTTACTTTGGGAATAAAATAATGATGTACTTGTTTATGGTATGGTTTAAAATCCCTTCGAAGAATACGTAATCGCCCGCCGTGTCTGCGCACAAATGGCTAATCTGCTGTAGATTGAGCGTGCTCACATAATTCGGGCCCCGTACGAAAAGAGAATGAAGGACAAAGTCTGGATCACATGCATGCTTGTTCTTATCACCGGCTTTGGTGCAATTTCAGTTACTGCCTTTGTATGGCCAAATTCAGAGGTATCTCCTGAGGACAGGAAATGCAGGATCGGCCAACTTCTCAAAGTCACCGTCCCTTTGCTCACATATGACATTATTATCAATGTCAGCCTCACAACACTCTTTGTCCACCTTCTTCACCCATTTTTAGCCCCCAAAGGGAACAGAGTCTCGCTAGGACACTCCTTATCTTCACCAAATCAAGACCGTGTAATAGGAAGGCTACGGAGGCTAGTTATGAAAACGATCATCGGAGCAATTCTCATTATGGTTCCCACATTGGCAAATCTGAGCGGTATGCTCATCACGAAAGGCCGAGAGCAAGGATGGATGTGTCTCACTCTTTGTACTCTTGACGGCAAGTCCCGCTATGCACCACCTCAGGTTGTATGATCCAGACTAACAGTATCTAGTTACATGGACAGTTACGGTGGTTCATTGGTTAACTGCTAACAGCCAAGACGTCGACGATGATCTACGCAGCTACTATCGTAGCTACCATCGCAGCCTCCATGGCAACAATCTTACGCCGCAGTCCCGGGCTATTAGCGACAGTCTTGGTCCATTCAAGAACACTACCAAGCCAGAGCCAGTGGCGCTGACAGGGAGCGCAAGTCCCGAAGTACTTACGCGACCACCGCCAGTCTGCATGACTGCGCCTTAAGTTGGGTGGAATATTATTAGTAGCCTTTAATTGGAAAAGTAAGATTCTGGTTCGTGTGATAAGGTGGTTAATAGAAAGCACGTTTTGAGTTTTAGGTCGGGAGTTTGGAAATTGTTTAAGCGCACAAGTCTGTGATGGCTTGGTCCTGGCGAGTTGCCTATTCTATCTTGGGCAGAATACAGTCGCAACAATACAAATTACATTGGTATTGTATTTTTTGGCAATGCTCTAGGTGCGGTTAACTTTACAGCCTAAATCTCTAACGGCTACTGCAGCAAGGTGCGCTTACTGCCGTTAGCTGCGCCTTTTAATAAATTTATCGTTTGAGGTCTAGATCCACGAAAAAATGCCTAAATTTTAGGCGTTTTTTGAGGTGACTTTCTTCCGTGCGGGAAAGCTACCTGTGGTTTCTGGTTTGCAGGCGCTAGAAATACCTAAATTCCTAAAGATTTACCCTAGCTATTTCCCCTTATAGATAGTGTGTGGGCAGTTTAGTGCACACAGCTATAGGGAACTTTTAGCCATGCTAAGCCATGCTAGCCTAGGCCACACATTTAATCACGTGGGAGCATACTTAATCTGCGGATAAAAAACCCGATTGCAAGCCTTAGCTAGTTTGTAGATCTTGAACCTTCTAGCGCATAGCTGTTTGTTCACAATATAACTTGACTTTACTTGACAGAGCTGTTGCTGCCTGCCTTTCTCCCTACTATTCCTTTGGAAGCCTCCCTCCCTTCCTTTCTTCCTTTTCCCTGTTTTTTTTTTTTTTTTTTGCCTTCTATAGTGAGTGTCTTTTCCGCCCACAAAATACTTACGCGGTCTTTATATCTCCCCTGTAAGAAAGATACATAGGGAGATAGAGTAGCTCTCTATCTAGAGTGGATAAGAATTGCGGTAATTCTTAAAAGAGATGCAGCAGTACTAAAAGTAGAAGTCTGCAGTTATTTTTAGATGCCTAAAAACCAGGCAATCTTTTGTGGATTAGGACCTACACGTGGCTGCGTGATTTAACAGTTAACCAAGTACAGGACAGATAAATTAAAACGCAGAATAAATATTATAAACTTCTTAACATAAATCGCTAATACCGCTCTACTATTATAGTGTAATGAGACATAGTTTACAGGTTAGTTCTTACGAATAGACATAAATCGCGCAAAGTTTAAGGAGAGAGTAGCACCCACAAAAACATTTTCCAGTTATCTTCAGTCATCTTTGCAGTTATGTTTACAGTTGACTTTATAGTTATCTTTACAGGCTTTTTCGCAGTCTTTGCTGCAGTTAATTTTGCGGTTAATTTTGCAGGCAGGCGAAAAGTTAGGAGCAGAGAGAGGCGTAGAGAGAGGCACACACGTAGAGAGCAACACAGGCATATTAGTATGCAGGTAGTTGTGTTAGTAAAAGTGGGAAAGTAGTAAGCCTGCTGCGCATTTATGTATTCGCACGTGTAGATCTAGACACAATCTACAATACAATTGCGTCGAGTCTTGTGAAAATACTGGTGCGTTATTGTCGTTATATTTTGTTGTTTGTAGTAAGACTAGACAGCTATCCAAGCGCTATGTCTATAAATAATAGAGCTATATGTCTCAAAAAGGCGCGCGCAAAACAAGCAACCGGATAATATCTACGCTAAGAGAGATTTAAACTAGACCGCAGGCCCTAGAATCTACTTAAGTAGTGCATAAGTGGGTTATTACGGCCGTTTACCTCTAGTACTTTTTGTTACTCTTGTTCGCACTTTTAACTCTGGCAACTTTAGCTATTATCTTTTCTAACTCTCGTCTCTCGGCTCTTAAGATGCGAATCTCTCTTATTTCTGTGATTGCCGCGGCGCTTCTTATAGTTTCGCCAATTGCGGGTGCCAAGAATAAGGGTTCGCAAACACGTATCCCTCAGCCAATTCAGCCGCAACTTCCGAAGCGACCTCCAGCTGAGTTGAGACCCCCGGCAAGACATTTGGAGGCACGGCATAGAGGGCCTTCGCGTCGGATTTCAATTCCGACGCGTCTGGTCAGCATCTTGCCGCGTCCGCCTCCGCCGCGTCTGTCTCTGCTGAATTCGCCGTATCTGCCGCGTCCGCCTCCGCCGCGTCCGCCTCCGCCGAATCCGCTGTATCTGCCGCGTCCGCCTCCGCCGCGTCCGCCACCCAACGTGGTTCCCGTACCACCGCCGAGTCCGCCGCGTCCGCTACGGGAACCAACTCTGCCGCGTCTGTACCGTCCGACGCGTCCGCTAAGTGAGTGGAGTCCGCCACTTCCGATAATACGTCCGCCGCCTCCGCCGAATCCGCCGCGTCCGCGGTCTCCGCCGTCTCCGCCAATTCCGCCCCGTTCGTCAAGCCCTGTTACTATAGAAGGGGTATGACTATATAACTATGACACAAAGTTCTGCTTCCCCTTTCCTACACTTACTAATTGTCTAAAATAATAGACTTGCACTCCGTCACACTCAGACTGGGGCAGTGGGATTTGCGAATATTTGGAAAACGGCCGTAAAACGTTTATCGCATGCAGTGCTAAATATCCGGTACGTTAAGTCTCCTAAATACTAAGTCTACCCAAGCCAATTTGCCGATATTAGTGTATTTCAGATGCGGTCAGCCGTCGCTGTACTATGAAGAGCGGTGCAACCAGAGCCAAGTGCGGGAGATATAGTTAACCAGACTAGCTATGTTTGCACTTCTGTAACAGCCAGTGCTCCCAAGAGATAACAAGGCGAGGTTTATGTTAGCAATTAGTTAATCTTGGTAGTCTAGAATTACGTTAGTAATTAGTATAGTTTTATAGAATGCAGGTAAACGCATGTAAATGCCTATTTAATTCCCCTACTATTTTTACCCGTCTTGCAAGCAATATAGCCTAAAGATGCTCTCTATCACAAAGATATACGATAGTATGTAGCATGAGGTCAGCATCACTTTAGCACCATCTTGGAACCAGTTTGTAACCATGCTGGCACCTAGCCTGCACTATGCTAGCACTATACCTAAACCTAGCACCATTTGATACATGTAACTTATTGTACGGTGCTGGCGACGTACCAAAATTTGGAACGGTAACACCATCTTATGTCCCCCTCTCACGGACACTTGACATCACTCAACTGCAATCTCCCATCCCTCAACCCACCAGACCAGACTTCGTTATCCGACGAGTCACCGCCTACTTGCTGCATGAAACCCCTGTGCTGACGGAGGGTTCGAATTCTTACAGGCTTCATGTCTACACCCTGCATTTGCATGTTGCATGTACTGTAGCCTCCCCTGGCTTCCAGGCAGAGAACTATGGAAGCCAAGCCTTCATGAGAAACTTCCCCGCCACTCTGAGTGAGCTGGCGGCGTTCATCAACGTCCTTGGGATCATTCATTGGACTGTCGATAAACCTAAACGGAAGAAGTTTGCATGTGTTTCGTTTCTTCACATAGTGGATGGCAAAAACTTTCTTGAAAGGCACCAGACGACAATATCAGCGCCGCGAAAGGCCTGGCCAGCTACATAATCCAGACATGGATCCTCTACAACTCAGTCATACTCCACCAAACGCGCTGGAGAGCAGACGAGACTGCATCTTCTATGAACTGCAATTTATGCTGAGAAGAGCAATCGCGATGTCCAAGCCCTTACGCTGAGCCATCTCCGGCACGAGCCTGATAGGCGACAGAAGGCGACAGAAGGCGACAGACCAAGCCCGTCAAGCCCCGGCTATTTCATGCACCATCACGGAAGTCTCTTGTGGTAAACTGATATTTGCGCGACCAATGATGGGGTTGAAATTCATACAGCAAACCCATCTCCGTATTGGAGGCTATTCCAAGTTTGGCCGGCAATGTTTGACGATTTTGGCACAAGACAACCGTATAGATATCCCTTTCAACACCGTTCAGGAACTCATCGCAAACCATGCATCACAGAGTATGATGCTCGTTTTGGAAGAAGCACCAAGGTTCTACTCCCAAGCGCTGTGTCTCTCCGACAATAACGCCAAGTGGGAACGGCAAGCGAGCTGTCCGTCCTGGAAGGATCATGCTAAGTGCGTGGCGCACTGCCTGGTCTACCAACTGATACCTATGAGCGAATACTATCCGACAATCCGAGCCCTCAAAGCCCAGGACATTCTGTCCCTAAGCCAGCGGAACATACCGGTGAAATCTTCTCCGGTCCTCACGTACGAGGACTGTGTGCCAAGGTTGAGTGCATGCGAAGGGAAGATGCAAAGTCTGGGTACGGCAAGGGAAGGTATAATTCCAATTCCAATCCTCTTCCAGGTCCAGTCGCTTATCTGGGACAACTATCTACACCCATACGGCGGGCTTTGTACACTTGATATCATTGAGCGCATTGCCAGAGACAGCACTCGAGTTATCAAAATTTTGCAGGACACGGGGACTAACCCCCAGTGGTTTGTAGCGCAACAAGACAAGTCCGCTTAATTTCCTACGAGAAGTCACCGCGACCGCTGTTAACAAGAGCAGCTTCTTGAAGGACCAGGGTATTGGCAGTGCCCTAGGACTGCCATCGTTTATCAAACAACTCGACAGGATGCGCATAGACTACCGCCGCGACAGATTTCTCAAGTCTGTTGTTGAGCATGCCGTGCTACGCGAGCAAGTGGGTAAAGTTCAAGTTGATTAGGGTTATACGGAATTAAAACAGAGTACTCTCGCCATTTACAGCAAGCTTAGAAGATCTGTAATCTGTTAGTATACGCTAACTCGTAAAATACATCACAGGCTTTTTAAGCTAATACTATCCAGTTAGGATGACTTAATATTGGATAGCATGTGGGACGCTTCGGCAATCCAAAGGCTTCCGCGTAGTTACAGCAGCTTGCTGGCTCAAAGAACTCGACGCTTTGAAGGCCATAAGGGCCAGGGAGCATTACAACCTATAGGGGCCAAACAGTCCTTTGGCAACGTTATGTAAGTCATGAGAAGAAATTCCTAACGTCTCTGCTGTATGAAGTCTCAGGTTGAGGACGAAACCTTCCACGTCCAATACATCAAGTGGAAACAATTAGACGCATCCACAGAACTCAAAACTTCCTGCACTATAGCGAGCCTTTCCTTTTATTCCCTCAGGACGCGCCATACTAGAATGGCGCTTGCGGATGAAGTTACAGATACGATACGCACATTTGGTCTTCAAGACAGGCACGGCCATGGAATCACTTGGGGCAGAGTTCAATTTTGACCAGCATGAGCGTCGTATTCGATGTGCCCCCCAGTGCCCCCCACTTTCTGAATTTAACAGTCCACGCCATTGTGTATGACAACTAAAGGGATTGTTTCAACGAGTTGCTCGCTCACTAGAGCAATAAGAACTTTATGACCGAAGAAGGAGAGCAGCAACAGTTGAAAAAGGCTTTCCATATACTAGATTAATAATTGCGGAGAGACGTGGTGTAGATTTGCTCTGGTAGTTGGGTTATTCGCTTTGTCTCCGTACAATTCTTTTTGAATCTTTCCGGCAGAGTAAATATTCCGACGATCATCTGGCTGATTGGCTTGGCTTGGACAGTCGAGCTTTTCCCAATCAGCTATTTCGCTTTATTCCCGCCATAAGGTCTACAACGAGTCAAAACCCCCTTTCTCGTATAACGCACCCAGAGAGGCCAAGACAGAAATATTAACGGCAAAAGCTTGGAATCACCTCAGTGCATAAAAACACGGCCAGCGGAGGCTCACGCTTAAGCAATGACCTTGGCACCTACGTCACGGGCAGGGGTGTTTGAGCTGCTATTGCGAACGAGTCAGTCCCTTCCGTTGAGGCTTGGGTATTACGTTAGTTGAGAAAAGGCTCAGCGGCTCGGCTGTCGCCAAAGAATCCATGCTGTCAAGGGTTCGCAACTTCGGCAGAGTATGCTTTGGAGGGATCCCATTTGTGGTGTAGCTCCACGACCGTGAATTGCAGGGAAGTCGATCCAACAAGCCAGTTGATCTCCAAGATGGGTCCTGGTTTCGTGACTAGACAAGCCACGTGCATAGAGTCAATTTACGAGCGGCTTCTCAACCGGGAGCGCCTATGAATTCGTATGAGGACCATAATATTTGGGTTGGCACCTGTTAAGCGAACCAACGGGTTCCTGAAGAACTAAGAAAGCCACTCGGCAATAATTGCTAAGCGAGAAGCAAACTAAACACATGAGTCATTCACTACCCGAATTCGAACCAGCAACCCTGCACCGACTTTGTATAGTATAACCCTGTGTAAACGTCGTGGATACCGCAACGGATTCGGTGATCATCGTTGGTGTAGTCGGTTGGTTAACGGTTGACTGCGAACAAGTAGATATAAAGCCTCCCCTCTTCATCAACGCTCTCGAATTCGTTAGTAAGACAAGATGGACTTGTGTCAGCATCCGCAAGCTACCGCCTCTGCTTCTAAGCTATTCTAAATATCCAATGCGGCACTGCTTGGGGACTTTCCGCAAATGGTTCTGGCTTAGGATATGGTCAACGTCATAAACTAACAAGTAAGGACCACATACGTCAGTCATATCAACGGAGGGAAAATACCTGAAAGGCTTTGGAATCATGGCTGGTTGAGCTCGCTAACACGCATCCTTGTTGAACACGGCATGTTCCGGCTAACAGCATTGGGTAAAATGGGATTTGGAAGCTATCAATATTTGCGTATTTGGCAAATCTGCAGTGACATGACTCAAACTCATGGTGGTGGAGCAGTTCCCTTGGAGATATAATGTGTCGATCACCTCCTACTTTGGCAAACATGTGGTGACGCATTGGCCATGCTACGACAGTTTTGCATCTCACACATTCTATTACGAACCACAATGGCAGTGGGAAACCTTAACGCAGTGTATTCGAATTACTTTGGACGGGAAACGTAGTGTCAGGCTATATAAGGAGCCATCTGTTGCCGTTTGCATCCGCCTCCATTCGATATACTCTCCAGTTTAACGTCAATAAGCTTTTCTCTTTTCATTTGCTCAATCCTCGTACCAACTACCATCACAATGCTTTCTTGGGCTGTTGTTTCTGTCTTTTTCTTTACTCTATGTGTCCAAGGCGCAGGAGTAGACCTCGACACCGCAATCAAGCCCATCTTATCACAGATCGAAAGCAACCTCAAAGTCGACCACCAGAACCCACCGTACGCTGATACGGACAAGTATTGGGAGGGAACTTGTATACAGAACTGGGGGAAATGCCCAAACCTTGGAAAGTACAGGCGTAACTGGATCGTCAACGGGAATGCCACTGCCTTCTATACTGCCAATGTAGAGACAAGTACGGTAAACCTTGGCCAAAAGGATTCCAAAATGGTCCTGACGACTTCGACTTCAACAACAGAGTCGACGACTAAAGGTTGGACCATTGGTGCAAAGCTTTCAGGAACGGTTGGTGAAGATGGTACGTCAGCCGGGGCCGAGATCTCGGCTTCGTACTCTGAAACCACGACCAACGGCAAGACGGAGACGAGACAGGTATCCCACGAAACGTTTTGCGAACCTGGTAGTGAATGCCGCATCGAGACCTGGACCTTTCATGCCAAGATTGCCGGATCCTGTCAGTGGAAGCCGATGCTGGATTGCAATGGCCAGCATGACCAGTGTGCTGAGCAGCTCGGGGGCTGCGCACAGTTTGACGACGTATACCGAGACAACTGTCTTGCCGGGAGACCCGATGATGCTTGCGAGGTTCAGACGCCAATTTATGAACAGTCTGGAAAGCCATTTACTCAAATTGTTCTCGTCTCCAAGAAGCTCAATGGGGAGAAGAAGCGGTCAGGTGTTGACCAAGCGACAACATACAAGATTATCGGTTGAGGTGTTGTCAAGAGATGACAAAGGCTAGGATGGCTGAAAGAGTGCCTTATTTTTAACTATTCCCAAGTTTCGCGGCAAATACCTGGTTTACTCTACGGAGTATATAAGACTGCATTCTGTGAGAAGATGGAACGTATGGATAACCGATGCTAGTTTGTCCGATCACAAGATGTGGCATCATAGCGCCCGCGCGGAAACGTTTCGTTGCCGACTGTGATATTTCTCTCAAAAGAATATTGCAGTAGGAGCACTTATACGTATTTATATTTATTTAATTAGCTTGATCAATAAACAAAGGAGACGACATGTCTGAACCCCAGTGTGCATCGAGCGAAGTCTGATCCTTCTGCCGAATAACGGTGAAGCAATGCCACAGAGTGACAGCTTCAGTTACAACAGCTTTTTGAGATGAGAATTTACTTCTCGTCCCCATGGGGACTTTAAATGGGGTGTAAATCCTTCCAAGAGAAAACCATCTGTAGAGAAGAAACTGCCTCAAGTGAGACATCAAGATTATCGTCAATTGGGTCACACCTCTTGTTGTGGACCAATTATATTGATCCAGATTCCCGACCAGGAGTTAGTGCTGATGTGGCGCAATGGTGAGAAAGGTGTCAGCTCAGCTACAAGTCTTGTCTCATAAAACTCAACATCCCGCGAACGAGCTTTTTTATTCATTGTTTTGTCGGTCGACATCTCCCTTCCCCCAATGCCCTACTAAATCGACCGTCAATCCATCATGGCGGAATACGACATCTACCCAACCCATTTTTTGGATAACAGCCGCAGCCACAAGAACCTCCTTTTGGCATGGACTCTCCGCTTCAACGACGTGCTAGACGGTGAGAAGCTCAACGATGCTCTGTGGCAGCTCTTGGAGATTGGGGACTGGAGAAAGCTTGGCGGGAGATTGAGAATGGACAAACAAGGCAAACTGGAGATGCATGTACCCAAAGTGTTCACGAAGGAATATCCTCCCGTTTATTTTACCAGTGAGTCGTTTGACTTGGGCATTGAGGAGCATCCTCTAGCCAGGGAGCTTCCGACTCCGACCGAAAACGTTTCCTTACAACGGCCAGCGTCAGACTTTCGCTCCCTCTCGACTCGCACAGATGCTCCAAGAACGCTCACAGACCTTATCAGCAAGGATATCCCACAAATGTCTCTACACGTTGTATCATTCAACGACGCAACTCTTGTCTCAGTCTCATGGCCGCACGCTCTGATGGACGGCATGAGTTTACAGTCCCTGCTCAAATCGTGGTCCCTAGTTCTGGCTGGCAAGAATGAAGAAGTTGCCCCGTTACTTGGGGCTAAAGAAGATCTTATTTACACGGCAGCGTCTCCGCAAATCGTGCCCAAGGAGCCTTGGATTATGGGAGAGGCAATACTTACAGGCTTCGCATTTTTCCTGTTTGTCGTGCGATTCCTGTGGAACATCCTTACGCAACGAACCATAGAATGCCGAACAATTTGCTTTCCAAGAGCAATCATGGCCAGACTTCGCCAGAAGGCTTTGGAAGAGGCAGCAGAAGTGCATCGTGACAAGGAAGACCCCCCTTGGCTAAGTGAAGGTGATGTTATCTTGGCATGGGGTGCAAAGATTGTCGCCATGGCTCAGCCATCACCACGACCAATGAACGGACTGTGTCCCTTGGACTTGCGCCCACGACTTCCTGAGCTGGCCGGCGCGAATGGAGTATTTATTCAAAACGCCGTGGCCTGCGCGGGTATCCAGTTGTCCAAGGCCGAACTCAAACAGCCTCTTGGCTTTATTGCGTCCAAGTGGAGAGAGGCTCTCACCACGCAGACTACGCCATCACAAGTTCGTAGCTTCCTCTGCGAATCCCGCAAGCTCTGGGATTCTGGTAAGGATCCTAGCCTTGTCCCGGGTTTGTGGAATGGTGAGCTGTTCACCGTCACAAATTGGACAAAGGGAAACTTTGTAAATGTAGCCGACTTTTCACCAGCCGTGTCCAAAACTGGGCAGTCGGGCGAGAAGAGAAGCAATCGGCCAGGAACCATGGTTTACCACCAGTCTTTTGTCTTGGGGAATGATGCGACCATGAGAAATGTGATTGGAGTGGTGGGCAAGGACTGCTGGGATAACTATTGGATGACGGGGTATTTTTCACCGAGGACGTGGGCTGTGATGGAGAGGGAGATTGAAACCTTGAGTCGGATCTAGTTTGTTTGGACTCTGATATCTGGTGGTATTAGTCTGGCAGAAACTCGAGACAGAGAGAGCGTCAGCAGCGAGTATTGGGACATGTGATTTAGGCGTTGATTCAAGACAAGTGTAGCTTTAGATGCTGCAGCATGTTTGTGCAAGAATCTTCTCAGACAAGTGTAGATGTGAGTAGCAACCAAAGACTTAATTTAGATTTGAGCTGCTCGGAGCCCATAGAAAGCTGTCTAGTATACTAATGTTCAGTCTCCCCTTATTGTGTGCTTAGAGAAGTCCCATGCAAGACATTAGTGGAACGTTCGACGTGATGTAATTAATGATACCTACATAAATACGTAAATGTGAACCGGTATCATCGTCTGCTTATAGCTTGCTCTCCGTGATTTGCTTACGTGGCAGGCGAGTTTGCACAGACAACTCATCCCACCACGGATACCCACGGGGGGCATTCTTCCAAATGTCATCCGAGAATTTAGGATCCTGCTTCGAAAAGAAGGCTTTCTTGAAATCAAGGTGGTCGCTGTCAGCACTAGTCAGCAAAATCTTCGCACGTGAACCTTAGCACAGCTGGAAACAAACGTACTTGCCACCAAACATGTCATATAAAAGAGGACTGTCAACAAGGTGGGCTTTCTCAGCCGACCCAGGGTTCCTCCAGATTAGCTGACGATTCAAATACACGGCCATTAAGCTGACATTGCTGATAATGTCCTCTGCCAATTCAATAGCCCGTGGTAAAACGTCTTTGGGCTCAGGGCAGAGCTCTGCGAAAATGCCACTAAGGACAGGGGAGTCCGCCGGATATCTTTTACCCGTGGCAAGTAGATACGTTGCGTTGCTGTAACCTACCATGCGTGGTAGGAAGAAGGAGCTGCATGACTCCATTGTGAGGCCGATACGGGCAAATGGAAATCCAAACTCGGCGGTCCGAGGAGCAATACTAAGTTGATGTCAGACCCATTATGAGCTTGTTCCGAGCCAAGCTAAGATGCGTGATAGACTTACCGAATGGCGGCAGCCAGCGTGGATGTCATACCGATGCCCACAGATAAGCCATTATAGGCCACAATAACCGGCTTGCTGCAATTAAACATGGACAGTGCCAGGGTACCGCCAGGATCACGCATCTCACTAGGGGGTAACATGTCTTTTGCCTTGCTGGCATCCATGGTAAGATCAATGCCAGCGGAGAATGCTTTCCCAGCACCAGTGAGGATGACTGCTTTCACTCGATTGTCCACATTGACGGCACGGAACAGCTTAATCAGACTTCGAATCATGTCTCCGGTAATGGCATTGAGCTTCTGTGGACGATTGAGTGTTGCAATCAGTATTGGAGTGACGCCATGGCTATGGGCGGGATGGTTTGAGATTCGAACATGGCTGTCTGCAGGGGTGACGTAGCTTTCAGGAAGCTGGATGGGTTCAGGATTAGACATTTTGTTTTGATTTTATTTGGTCTTGGTCTTTTGATATGCTGAAATGCAAACTGCAAGCACTAAGTTGTCGGGGGCAAGATGTTTATATAGCAGTCTGCATGATGTGGGAGACGCAACGGCCAATCCCCAACAGGTCCAACGCCGAGGTGTTCACATCATCAAATGGCCTGCAGCTACAAAGTGCCGAAGCAGCGCGACATGGATGAAGAGACAAGGCACGGCAACGGATAGCTGGCTAGGTACGTCAAGTGCTGGTATGCTATTTTCTGGTAGAGAAGCGACCACAGTCTGTGAGGGAATATCTTCCCCGCGGTCGATGTACCGTAGCGTCTTAAAGTATAAGTATGTACGTCAAAGTATGTAATACTTTTCACTTGTGGAATGCCGTTGGTCTCTCAGTACCTGGTGGTGACATTCGGCAGCGATCGATAATCAGCCCGTCTGGCCGAGGCACCGCCAGAGTGGATCTTGATGTCGTCAGAATCTGGGGTTGCGTTTACGAAGCGGAGTGTAGATCCGGCGGTCGTTTGATAAGTGATTGAAGTCAACTTGGTTCTACAATAGTCGATGTTGGCCGGTCGATGCTCAAACTGGGCGAGGACTACGTTGCATCATTCTTCATACCAGAAAACGTTGAATCCGTCTGTCGGACACGCATAATTTATCACAACAATGCACATGCGTCAAGAGTAAATGAACTGCGGGCCATGAGTGAGGGGATAGCAAGTACGTGCTGCGACATTGACAGCTGGAAATAAACAAATTAAAAAAAGAGGAAAAAAGTATGGCCGGCAGTCATCTAGCCGATCATCGCCGCCCGTTAATCCGACCGTTGAACAAAGCTTTGTACGAGGTCTGTCCGACCCTGTATCACGAAAGGCGTTGTCAGCAGATTCCCCCACAAAGTGCACGGGAAACTTGTGGCTGAAGCAGGAAATGCGGAGAAATGGAGAAGTTGTCGAATTTGTTATAAAGCAGGGTACTGGGATGAAATCAAGAATTGTTGTATCATTGCTATAATACTTTTGATATAGTTCATGAAACGATACCCTGGTAGGTAACCAGCCGGCTTATGCAATGGCCATAATCTGGCTCGAGCGTAGTATATGTACCTCAGCCAACGACAGTCGAAAAAACGCTGCTTTTGAAATGGACAGGAAAAAAAAAGAAATACTCCTGAAGCCAAGTCCGCGGGTATATGTTGGCGTCTATAAATACATGTTTGTCGTTAAATTACTTCCAGCTACTCATGTTGTACACGGGCTGCAGTTCCACCACCTCTGGCCGCAGCGCATCCTCCCCATCCGTGTCACCGTCGGGCGTCGTCGGGGTATACCAACTCTCCTTGGAACGACACCGCCGATCTAACGTGTGCTCTATCCTCTCGACGAGAATGCCGTCTGTGTCCATGTCGCCGAGGTCCGGTTCCGACAATCTATAGAACGTTCTGTTTGAGGTCTGGATATGCGGTGGCTCGGCCCTCCTGGGCATTGCGAGCACATTCTGATTCGTGCTGCCAGAGCCAGTGGTGTTCTTGCCACCGGCTGAAGAGGAAGGGTCGGTGGTGGAGGGACGTTGTCGATCGCTGAGTCGAGTGATGCCCAGCTTGCCGGCGGCGGCTCGGAGAAAGGGTCGTAGAGTGGGCAGGTTGGCGGAGATGACGGCGGCGCACATTTCGATGTCGGTCCAGACGAGCAGCGGGAAGAGGGTGTAGCTGACGTCTGATTTGGAGTAGTTGAAGAGGACCCAGACGCGGTAGGAGGATGTGAAGACGGTGCTGCGAAAAGTAAGTCAGCAAAGGAGTATTGGGTGGTGATTTGGAGGGCAAACCAGAACATACAAGAAGCCCAGGCCAAAGACAAAGGTGAGGCCAATCTTTTCAGAAGTTTTCGTTTTTAGTTTCCAGATCTGGGGTATGGGGAGCACGAGAATGGCGATATCAGAGAAAATAGTTGAGCTTGCGTTGGCGACCCAAACGCCCATCTCGCTGACGCAGTGGCCCGGCAATTCAGGATGCCAGAGTTTCTGGGTGGGAACGCAGATAAAGGTAAACAGAAAGGTGCCGGCGATGGCCCAGGCGACGACAAAGCTGCCCACGGCAATGACGAATTTCTTGAAAGTTGGGAGACGGAAAACGCGGTAGTACATGAGCAGGACGCTCAGCTTCGTCCAGCACATGTGCCAGATGTAGATGACCTCGGAGACCGGGAGAAGTCGGGATATATTGGCGACGGCGACGGGACCAATTGTCTCGGCGTGGTATCCAACGCCCCAGGCGTACATGACGAGAGCGACGGCGACGACGACCCAGTTCCAAAGCTACAAAGAGGAGCCAGCCAGCCAGTCAGTCAGTCGGTTGGAAGACAGGTCTGGGATAGTTTTTGATGGACCTGGGTGTGCCATGAACCGCAAATTATTCAACATGTGTCAAGTACGTACCATGGAAAAGGCAATCATGTAGTCGTCCCACCACAGCGGCTGTTTTCTGATGCGACGGCTGAGATATCGCAAGACGATGGAGAGGCCGGCTAGGAATGACATGACGGAGGCGACGATGAGAGCCCAATCGCGCATCTTCTTGGGCGAGTAGCTGGGCACGCCAGGGATATTGGCCTTGTCCTCCTGCATTTTGGGCGGATGGATGGTGAACCAAGCTGTCAAGTCTGGTTGAAACAGCAAGTGGACGATGTTTGGCAGTTTTTCTCTACATGGTCGAACGGCCGCGAAGGGGCCAGGACCACTTGGCTGGGCAGGCAATCAGGTGAAGCAAGTGAAGAGAGGATCAAGATGAAGGCAACAGGGGACGGGACATTTAAAGTGACAGTCGACCTAGTCCCGTGTCTGTGTGGTGTGCAAAGATTGATCGTATGGCGTGTTGTGTGTGTGGATGGCAGATGTCAAGTCCTTAGTGTGCAGAGACACCATTATGAGGCGGCAGATTATCGGGCCTTTGGAACATCAAATGAGACCAGTTGATCAGACTTGTCCAGACTTGAGCTATCGCCATGGTTCCCCGCGTTTTCAGTGTCTGGTACATGTCTAGTCAATTCAATGTCAATCTGGTCTGGTCTGGTCTGGTCTCGTTTGTTCCATATCCATGTCTGCACACATTTGATGCATGCATGTACCTGGCTGGGCGGACCAAACCGGACCATTCTACACAGCCAGCACCACAAACCAGACCAGATAGATATAAATTGATGCACATCAGGGCACCAAACTTGGCCGTTGACGTCTCAAAATGCACAGGGCCTGGCTACTGTCGTTCCCGCTAATGCGCAAGTTGGTGCATGTCTTGTGCCTCTGGTCACTCTGGTCACTCTGGTCACTCTGGTGCCTCTCAAACCCGCTAAAGCCTGCTAACGTCCCGCTAAGCGGCGTTGTGGCGGCGCCGCAGTTTCGGTCAAGCCTCCTTCCCCAGACCATGCTTGACTCCAGATGTCCATGTCTTTTGCATGTGCCTATGCAGGCAGCTGCATTCGTTGTTCCAGTTGTTCCAACTCAACATGCAGGCAGAGGCAGATGGGCTGACAAGTCTTCAGTGGTGTGGCACGGACCGCGATGCCATGACTCCGTACACGTGACCCCGACTCCAGCAATGACCGTCCCCAGCCCAGGTCGGTTGGTTCAGCTGCTTGTCGTCAGCAACTGGCACATGCCCAGACATCTCGACGATGCAAGTATGAGATGTTCATGTACAGTACTATAGGTCTTAGCAACAGCGACAGGCATGCTATAACGCTTCAACCCTGCCATTAGCATCTCTGTCACTTTTTGCATCGTCCACAGCCCAAGTGGCTTCGCTTCGGGGTAACACTGAACCCAATGGTGGCAACTGCCCTCTTTAGTTCCTTCCTTAGCGGCAGGTACGCCTTGCCTGATTGGGCCAGCACCTAACCTCGCGGGGAAATAGTGCCTCTCGGCTGACAATCACGGAAACAATTTGAAAAATTGAGTCAATCAAATTTGCTCCAACCTGCAGTCATGACATCTGCAGTTTAGCCCAAGGCTGAAAGATGCGCCTGCGGAGCATTTTCGCTTGAACCTGAACCTGATCGACCCCAGGAATCCATGTATCCATGTTGGTTTTAATAACCGTCAATCTCCATTCAACCCGGCAATTGCTGCTGGTGGAGCCGCCTCAACCCGACCTGACATGGACTTGACGGAAACGTTCATGCATTTGATCCACGCACAAACATGAAATTGCATGTCGATGGTCCCTTCACCCAAGGCACGGCCCTCTTCAACTGTCAAAGTTGGGCCGTCAAGGTGATGTTCGGGTCCGACATGTAGGAGCCGACCGGATTTGATGTTGGGGGATGCTGGTTGTCGGCCGCGATGTGTTGAAGTACATGTAGCCGTTTTGAGTGTTGAGCAACCATTCATCCATATGCATCCCTCCATCATCCAGCACGGGACCCAAGGCTGGCCATCAACAAAACATCATCAGTCACCTCAGCACTCGATTTTGCGACGCAGAATAACTTGATACGAGCACAAAAACGAAAACCTGAAGCTACCCAAACATTGCCGTCTCAATTCACCGACTCTAGCACTCGCTTCACTGGTGCATTGTGTTGTTGTCTTTAATGTTGTACTTGACTTACGTACTGCCATAGACCCTGATTCACCATGCAGTTAGATACAATGAATGTCCTTCATCACAGCGCATGCTGTGAATATAATATAACATCGTTTCTCATTCCTTGTATAAATAGTTCGCAACGTGCGGCACGATGCTGTCTGTAATATTTGATGCGAAAAGTTATTTACCATTTCTCCAAAGCATTCTCCCATGTCCCCAATTACCGTCCACTGTATCAACAATCATCAAAGCCAACCTTTGCACCACTTTCCTCGACATGTTAAACATGTTTTACAGGTATGTCCAACCTGTTGTGCTCATAAACCTTGAACTAACCGATGCACCATCCAGAACACACTCCCGATGCCGCAACTGTCGCCGAGATTACATAGACATATCAGCGCACGAACTCGAATGCCATAAATATGCCACAAAAGTTGTTTCTGGTGACTTGATGCTCCTCTGCCCGAATTGCGACAACCCCTGGCCGACTCTCAAGACACTCATTGAACACCTCGGGACCTGCTTGTGTCAGGACTGTGACACTTATCTTCGAGAACCTCTCGGCTTCAAGCTTTTACGTACACGATGCTACTGCACCAAGGAGACGGGTAACTCAAAGCGGTCATGTACCTTGTGTGTGGGATTGGGAACCGTTTACGAAAAGGTGCAGTGTCGAAGTTCCGTGCACCGCAATGTTTGCAATCAGTACCCTTTGTCTTGGGAGTATGACATTGAATAGCCACACCGCCGGTTTTTTGCCTACGTCAAGGACCTAAGTTATGCAGCTACACATGCTGAGGCAGAACGTATTTCGAGGAAACATTGCGAATGTCTCGCTACAACATGGTATGTATACTCCGGTTCAACTAAGCACGGAAGGCCTAGTTGCCTGCCAAAGCTGTACACTACCTTAGGTAGGTTGGCGTCGAAATGTATTCAATCATTATCACCGTCTGTCAAAGCCGCTTGGAGAAAGATCCAGCGTTTACCCCAAGTATACTATTCATTTTGTCATAAATACAACTTCTCCCTGCACCATGGTGCCTATCAAAGCAGGTTTGGCCACGGTCAAGCAGCCGAGCCAATAAAAGTCAACCCGGACCGTATTCTACGGAACCTTCTTCAACGCCTATGTCACTTTCACATGCGTCCAAACGGCATCTGCCCCCGTGTTGCTGCCACACGGCATCGTGGACCACTGCAGCGCTATGGTCAGGTCTATTCAAGCTACCGGGCATACTAGATTACAAAGTCCCATCATGTAGGTTAGCACATGAGATTGTCCCGTTAAGCTTCTATAGTCAACAACTTAGGCCTTAGATACGACGGGCGGAGTTGTCGACACCGCCGATCGTGGTTATGGGTTGTTCACCGTCTTGGGATTCAACGCTCCAGGACTTATCGTGTCAGCGGAGGCCTGTCCCGGCCCTTTATGAACATCAAATATCAATTCAGAGTGGCGATTGGCTGTGAACTTTGATGCAGTGAGTTGTATTGATGTAAATTGTGTCGATGTTTAAAAAGCCGGGCGCCTCCAAACAAGATAATAGGATCCAAACGATTTACCAGAAGGCACACTGAGATCCGTGACCAGTAGACCCGATTCCCACGTCAACGAGGAGTACCCGAAAAACCACGATAAAAGTAGCTAGTACGTCATAGACAGGTCTGTGAGTCTTGTAGCTTTAGGTTAGTATTCGGAAATCCCATCATGCAGTTGCTGGCCATGAAACAACTACCAACTGCGTTGCGAGACTGTGCATATGACAATACGTTCACAAAGGATCAAATGCAGGAGAATAGGATCCGGCTGACGAGATGTACCCCGCCAGGTTATTCAGTTTCAATGTTGTGTTAGTCGCAACTAAATTATGTAGACCCAATCCACGTCCAGCGCAGGATCATCGTATGGAAGGGATTCTAGTCACACATGCATGTTGCGTACTGATTCACTGCTAATCTACTGTTAGGATTTGTTTGACCAACACTATTTGAATTATTCGAATTATTGTCAACTCGTTCTTTGTAGCCAGAGTTTAGCCCAGTGCTCCGAACTCTGATAGGTATAGGCCAACATTAGGTCAGAAGGGCGACTACCTACACACTTTCCAATTTTGACATACATGAGGAAGCTCATATCGTAAAAGTGAGCAGGCTCAAACCATGAACTTACAATTTACATATAGGAGAGGGTCTTCCCCAAGATTGACCAGTATGCGGCGCAGCACGTGCAAACCATTCGAGAAGCAGCTAACCCAGTGAAGCAGACAAGCTATCAGCAGGTCAACATCAGGTTGAAGATAGTTACATCCTCGGAGATCTTTCATCGTGGCCATCGCTGCGGGCCATCAAAGAGGTTCCTTCCTCTACTAATGGACTAATAGGAGGCAACAACCTAATGTAACCCACTAAAAGGTAGTGGGATTTACGAGCTGGGCGTGTATACAACTGACAAAGTTGAGTTTGAAGCAGATTCCACGCCCTCATAGCGGTAAGAATACGACAATCTTGTCGTGGATAATATACGTCCCCCAAAGACTATATAAGTTCTGGTCTTTCTCCTCTACCCTCTCATCCAGATTACTTGGTACAGCCGACTGCATTCCTTACTCATCCAATCTTCAAAAAGAAGAATTCAACATCACTGCCCGAGCACACGGAACAACCTGGTTCACAGGTGACGGATACTACCGCACAAACTGCACAGGGAAACAAATACTGGTCTTATGAGATTTCTGAGGGCAGCCACTATGCCTCTCTCAAGCACAATCAGGAAATCGGGTCTGTGTGGATTCATAACTATGGCCAATGCGGACACAATGATGTGATGGTTGCCAAGTTCTCTGATAGTGAGTGCAAGCAACTTACGGGGCTTCACCTGAGCAATCGAGGGGACTGCGTGCGCTTGGGAAATGATGGCTGGGGTTCTTATAGCGTCTCGCTCGCTTGCCGGGGCACGTACTAATGTTTTTATCAAATTGAAGTTTGAACTAGGGCTGCTTGCTCAGGGATCGGACCGTTGGGGTGTTTAGTGAGTCGTGTTAGTGTCAAAGGCTTTCATGGTGGGCAGCGGCTCAGTAGCGGCAACCAAGGATGTAGTCCCGATGGCTGTTATGTTGTAGGAAGGCAGAATGGACCAATTGTCATGATTAAAACTAAACATCACCATTATACGTGCGAATTTCAGTTGAGAAGCTTTCGTCATTTGACTGCTTGATTCTAGCTCGATGTGGCGAGATCATGACTCAACAATTCCATCGTGAATCTGATGCTTGTCGGCAAACGCTCCCCAAAGCTCAAAAACTCTACCAAAACATGGTTATAATCCCAATTCTACCACCGCCCAAGTCCCACAAGCTTCTTACACACCACATCATAAATTAACATCAATTTATACCATGGGCCATCTGAACCCTTTTCGGCACCTAGTACGAATATCGAAACTCGGCGTTCTGGAGATCCGTCTTGTCTCCGAAAGCGTGCGCGTGTATGTTTTCGCCGACGAGGGCTGCGTCTCGCGCGGCGTTTCTCCTGACTATCAAAAACCGCATGACAAGCAGAATAAGAATCAAGGCTACATAGAGCCCAATATGGATGTACAGAGTGTTGAAGTATCTCGGCGCCCATTTGGCCTGGAACAGTTGAGGGCCAATGGCATTTCCTCCAGCCCAAGCGACGACTAAATATATGTCAGCAAAGTTCATCCCTTAGCTCCCCTTCGTTTTTATTTTCCTCGATTCTTGCTTTATTTTTCATCCCTCTTTTTTAACACCTGCAAATCACTTACAGAACAAAGCATATACGATGGACCGCTTGGTATGTCCTGCGACGTTGCGTGAAAGCAGAGAGTACATGGCAGGGTTGAGTGCCTGAATACACTGCATAAAGTAGTAGCAGACGAGGAGGCCTCCACGGGTCTGATTATTGGGGGCTACCGTGATAAGGACGATGGAGCCGACCATGTTGACGATTACGTAGGAAATGATGCAGTAGATGGTTTGACCGGTCTTGGTGACCAGCCAGCCAATGAGGAGGTATAGGAAGATTGTGAATACAGCCAGAGGAATGCCCAGTAGCTGAGCTGTTGCGGCGTCGAATCCGAATGCCTGATTGATAAGCAGGGCGTTGAAGGTGTAGAGGCCGCCATTGACCATGGTCTGGACGAGAATCATGGCGACGAGAAGCCAGGCGAGGGGGTCATGGAAAACTTCTCTAAGTTGATCAGATTTCCAATGCTTGGCTTGAATACCCTGGTCATTCTCGCGGACTCTTTCGACAAATTTGATCTTTTCTTGCTCTGTAGCCCAGCGGGCTTTGGTGGGGGAGTCTGGGAGGAAGACCAAGATGATGACTATAAAAGAGTCAATTCTAAACTGGGTCATCAGATGGTTAGTTTAGGCATTTTGACTCACTGCTGGAACTTAGTGAGAGTAGCCCCACGAGAATATGAAGCCACTGCCAGCCGTGAAGGCCATGACTGCGCCCGACTCTGATGAAGGCATATCCCATAAGAGAAGAGAATCCCTGGGCAGCCCCAAATGCTGCTTGCCAAATGGTGGTGACCATGGCCTGCTCTTTCTTGCGGTACCACTGAACAGTGATGGCCAGGAGACAAGGGGCGAAAGCTGACTCGAAGAAACCGAGCAGGAAGCGAATAGCCCATACACCGGGGATGTTTTTGGTAAACGCGAGACCAAAAACGAGCTGTCAACAGGCGAAGCATTAGCTTAATTCACATCCTCATTTGCAGGCAATGCGCTCGTCACTCACCGCAGTCCACATCAGCATGGATACACCAAGCACTTTCGCCACGGGAAGTCGTCGATTCAGCTGGTTCACCACCGGCTCGCCGACAATGACACCAGCCCACAGAAAGGTGGAAGTCAGGGCATAGTCCTGGCCGACGGCGCCAACATCTTTCTGCCAGCCCATGATGGACGAAGTACCCAGTGTGCCCTTGTCCAGCGACTGAGTTATGTACGCGATACACATGACTGGAAGGAGTCTGTCCGGCGTCAACATGTAGCCGCTACGATACAGAAAGGAGTGGTTGCTTACCGCCAGTGAATCTTTTTCAACAATCGCGCGTTTTCTGTCGAGTCGAGCTGGAGCGTCGGGTCGACATACCCAGATACCATTGAGTCCTCAACATGAGCGTCCATAGCCGTCGTCTTCTCTACATCATTTTGAGAGTGACAGCGGTGCGGCTCGGCACTGGTGTGCACATCTTTGCGGTCTGACATGCTGTCGCGACGATTGCGTCTGGGGAAGTGATAAGGTTAGAATGTCAAGAAGCGGGTGCAACTTGTGACACCATTGTCAGAGCTCCATCAGCATTGGGAGCTGCAGGTGCACTGGCAATAATATATTGTAGTAATTGTCGGTACGGAGATGGAAGCCCGGACGGCGTCGGTTGAGATTGACCGGACAAAATCCCGACATTTGCTTTCCGGTTACCGGAGATCCATCCGACTTTAATTTGTGGGGACAAAACGGAAGCCATCTTTCATGGCTTCAATGTTGGAAATGGAATGGCCCACGTGTTGAATTTGACTATGCTAGAATGTATAACCACGTGCCTAGCCGGAGCAACGGGAGCGTTTTTAAAATTCAGGTTTAGAACGCAATTACTTCTAATGGGGTTCAGTGTTGGCGCCAGCAAGTTGTACAAATGAAGTCTATTAATGCTTCCTCCGCCCACTCAAGATGAGACAAACAAGCCGACTCACCCCCAAATCATCATTACTACACCGTCCGCAACAGACCGAAAAAGTGATTTTCAAACTCGCCCGTATTAATGTCCGCAGCAACACGACAGTTCGGCTCCGGCGGCATTGGCCCTTCCAAGAGATCCGTAATCATCACCCCCCTCGCCTCACCCTCACCAGTAATAACTGAAGCAAAAACATCTCTGTATTTGCAAATATCAGGCCTAGAAACAATAGCCACAGCTAAAGCATCATGAATAGGGCATGAGTCAGGCGTGGGCCGACCTGGATAGCGAGCAGCCTGGCCATCGATATAAGCACCTGCAGTCTTCCCAGCAAACGCTACGAATTCCGAAGGCGATGCTGCGAGATCTGCTGCCTGTTGCTTGCTCAAGCGGACTCGTAAGGTGCAGTCTAAACCAACCCATCGTTGAGGAATGCCAGAACGCAGGACGGCTTGGGCCGCTTCAGGGTCGGTAAAGACATTCGTTTCTCCAGGTTTCTCCCGCGAACCTGTAGAACCAAAGAAGCTCCCTCCCATGATGACGAGCTCTTTAATTTCTGTGACTATCCGTGGTTCAAGGATCAACGCCAAGGCGATATTCGTCAGAGGTCCGATGGCCACCACTGTGATTTGACCCGGGTTCGCCAAGATGTGTTGGATAATTGCCATGGGAGCATAGGCAGGAGAAGAACAAAGTGACTGAGATGAATCCTTCAGGTTGAGCACATGAGGAGCGGGAGTGCGTTTCTGATTTGGTCGTAACAGAGCAGTGGCGGCGCCGCGAACGATTGGGGTCTCTTGGATTCCAAGCTGCTTTGCGACAAGGCTGGTGAGAATGGTGGCGCTTTCAACGTCGGTATTCCCGTTGACAGTTGTGATCATATCTAGGCTTATATTTGGGTCCGCATGGGCCAAAGCAAGGGCGAAACCATCATCGATGTTGGCACCATCGCCCATGGCCAAGTCTGTGTCGAGTATGATCCGATGTACTACCATTTCGACGAAGCATGCAACCAGGTGTTTAGGAATGAAGAAGGTTGCATCGGAGATTCAAAAATTGCATCACTGTACTAAATTCACAGTAGGATATGTCAGGTTGAATGACGCAGCGGATGTTCCTGCGGCAGGAACTGGCATCGGGAATTTTGCCGACGATATGAAAGGCTTCTGTGAATTCGATACAGGCACACAGGCACTAGTTGATGTCCTGTCAAGGTATTACCCCACAATGTTGCAAAGTCAAGGTGCATTCCGAACGCTAGTCGGGAAATCTGCTCCAGAAACCGGGACAAAAATAGGGGTCTTACGAGATTGCGAGTCTGACAAGAACCACGAGAACGAGAAGCAGCCTCTCATTGGACCTTTTGAGATGACACCAAAGTTCACTGTCAATTGATTCAATTAGTAACACTTGTATTGGATGTTTTTCCCTTTTCCCTTTTCCACTCTTCAATGACGTGCGGGGTGAGGCGCAGAAAACGCACCGAGTCAGGCACGCCGTGGATGACAGACCATAGCCGTCAATAGTATTCACATCAAATAGTATCTTCTAGTCAAGTGTACTTCTGTGATGCTTCCATCAATGGGCGCAGCATACACAGTTGAGAGTAGCGTTTGTTGACCTGTTAAGTCGACATACCACATCCATTCGGTGTTGACTTTTAGTCAATCATCGGTCCAGTTTGTGTGAGTATCAAAGTATTGCTTTAGCTACTGGCCCGCTGTACCTTGAGCCTTGAAAGGCCAGCCCACAAGACATGGCGTTGCGATGGACCAAAAAAAGAGGCTTGACTTTAAAACCACCAACCAAAGTCTCGAGACTCAAGACTCCAGACTTCACAACTCCACACCAATCTGCCACCGTAATCCCGTCACGTGGAGTGACATACTTGACCGTTCCCCTTTGGCCCGGAAGGGAGTAAGATGCAGACGCGTCTGGTGACATCCCTCAATTCCATTTTGACAGATTCACTTCGTCTACTCCGTCCTTCCCCAGGATTAGACTGGTGATGGACACCATGTCCGACTCTGCAGCACCCTTCCCCCCGTCATATTCTCCTCGCGCTTGCAAACGGTGCTCCATCCATAAGAAGAAGGCAGGTCGCCCAAGAAGCTCCTCTACATTATCTGTTCTCATGTCTCGAAGTGCGACCGACTCATCCCCCGTTGTACAGGATGCGTTTTGGCATCCGTACCTTGCGAGGCATCAGTGAAGAGCGCGGATCGTCGCCTCGTGCGGTATGTACAGGAAACTCATGTGTTGATTCCTGATACGGAGACTGAGCCATCCATAGACAGGTCAAGGAACTGAGAGATGAAAACGCAGACTTGAAGAGACAAATCGCCAGTCTTCAGAGGGAGTTGGGATTGCAACACGGGACGGGTGAAAGTGAAGGATACACTCGCACCTTCGTCGGGGCTTCCGGGGGCTCATCACTGACTTCCACTTCATCATGCGTGTTGCCTCTGCCACCGCTGTTTACAACTAACCATTACCCAATTCTCTCCCGGCATTCACGTTTACAGGCCCTATCAAGCCTTGTTTTTACAAGTTTCGGACTCCAGACCTACGACCCCGCCGATGAGCTCGATGATCAGGATCAGGACCTGGACCAGGATGAGACGCCCTCGACCAGACCGACAAACCGGCTAGCTGGCCATGAAGTATTCACGACGACCAATTTCGAAGCCATACCAAGCTTGGAAGAAACCTGCGGCATCATAAGGTCACTCCTCGAATCGGCTAAACATGGTCCTAGCAATCTGGACAAGATCATTGAACAGACACAGCTTGAGGAAGATTGTCGCTTGGTGTATGGTCCCAACGGGCTCCTGGCTCCTGAGTTTGCGAAAAATCGATTTCGATGCTTCATCACAGTGTACCTGGCAATGTGCATGACCGCGGCCGTCAATGGTGAAGACATCACAGCAGATGCTCGTGCAATGGCCTGTCGCTCTGTTGGCATGAGAGAGCTGCCGTCGGTGATATCAAGGGAGGACCTGGTGAGTTGCATTGCTTCTCAAGTACATCCCCTATCGATCTTTGTAACACGCTCCATGTAGGTCTGTGTTGAGGCCTTGACGCTTCTCTGCGAACTGGCCATCCACGAGCCCAACGGCTCAAGCCTGTGGCAGTTGGTTGGCTTGACCGGACGGACCGCCGTTGCCATCAATCTTCATCGCCGCGATGATATCTACATGCCAACGACATATCCTTCTTGGCCTGCTTGCGACGAGGATCTTTCCGTAGTATCTGCGCGAAATCGACGACGTAAAGACTTATTTTGGGCGTTTTACAGCCTAGATAGGCTGACCATGTTCACGCTGAACCGCCCAGCGTCTATCAAAGACGAGGACATTGACGTTGATGTGAGCATCGCAGCATATTCTCCTGACTCGCCTTTCACTATACTCACTGTTTCCAGTTACCCCCATTGACTATGTGGCCGGAGGGTAAATATGCCACTGCTTCAAGCGAGGCACTTTGGGTTCATCACCTCCAAGCCAGGAGACTCTACGGCCAGATCCAAGGCTCGCTATATGCGGCGTCGAAGTCAGGTGAACGCGATTCAGCCTCTCAACCAGAGGAAATAGTAGCTCGATATGTTCATCAAGTGCAGCAATGGTACATGTGGAGTAGATTCAATGCCACTGTTGTGCCGTTCTCAGACGACAGCGTCAAGAGACATGTAGGTCATCCTTCTTCTCCGTCATTCGATCCGTAAGACCGTATAGCTAAACCCAGGCAGTTACTCGACGACATACAATACCACCAAATAATGATGGCTCTTCATCAGCCTTCGCCGCTCATTCCCAGAGTTTCATCCACTTTCATAGCCACGCTCAAGAGATCGGCCAGCCTTTCTGTCAACCTCTTCCACCATTCAGCCTCAAGGAAACAACTCAACGTGCACTGGGTCAACTTGTATCACTTCTTCACCTCGTGCGCTATACTCATCTACTGCTTTCGCGAACACCAGATTCGACCTGATCTTGTAGCCGTACCGGATGATGAAGTGGCAGAGGCGGTGGCTCGATGTCAACAGACACTGCACCTGTTTCGGGGAGCCAGTACATTCCTTGTTGAGCGATATGGGGCGATTCTTTCCAGGATCATTCAAGCTTTCGAGTTACAGAAGCAGCAGCAGCCAGAAAATCCCACAGAAGAAACCAGGTCGCCGTCTGATGACATTGAGCCACCCACTGGTCAATCTCAACCTGATTCGGGCCAAGGCTCGGCGTTTGATATCGACATGATAATGAATGGCCTTCTTCGGGAAGGACAGTTTCCAAATATAACATCCTCGCCGACCTTTGCTGAGCAAGGCATGTCGAGCGAGCTGGCGAGCTTTATGCTTCCCGATGCGTGGACAGCTGCGCCAAGTCACCACCCAAAGAACTCGAGCATGGAAGCACAACCACAGAGCGACATTGATGGAAACATTGGATCAGTGTAGTGACATTACCTACTGGACTTTACTGCCTCACCAGGATCTAGGCATATGAGGGGGCTGGGTGTATTGCTGGGAAGTGCATGCAGCAGGACGATCATCAAATATGTTCCTCAGAGTCCTCGCACCAGTCTGACAATATCTTGAATCCATACCTTCCCATGCACTGGCATTCCTTATTTGTTAGTCCGCCCGTTGACTCTATTCAGCGGCCAGCATCTTTCTCAAGTGATGCGATACTTTGCAAAGTATCATGTCTCCGAGTCCAGAAGCATACACGCTTAGACATGGAGGACGAACGTCGTAAAATATGGTTTCTAAGCCTAGGACTATTTTTAACTTGGACTAGCGTACCGTCCTTATGTCAATGTCATGGTCCTGACAATATTGATGAGACGCTGGTGGCAGCCCTCCAGCTTTACCTCGGCCGCGTCAACGGGCATGATTGCAACTACTCCAAGAGCAATGACTAGCAGTGGCACAATGCTGATTTCCATCAATATATTCTCCTTTTGACACCTGTCATATACCCAATACTACTGAAGTGCGCTGCTTGCATCGTCTCAAACGCCTGCAATTTCCTCGAGATGCAGCTTGATATCTTCGGCCGCAATACAGCAAAGAAAGGTTCAAGAGATTCGTCGTCCGTGTCGAATAAGTCATCGCTGCACTTCTCGGTGCATTTTTCTAACTCATACATTTTCCCGCCTCATTTGAACAAAGCCCGCAATAGCGAAAAACAGAAACAAGACGCACACTGGCGTCATGAGCGCGGCGGCGTACTGTCGCTGCATCTCGGGCGGCTCACCACTCCAGTCCCTTGCCCATTTCGGTGTATGGATAACTTCTCCCTGTACTAGATAGACGACGATGAAGATGGAGATGACGATTGCCGCGAATATAAACCGCCAAATATTAAGAAGCACTTCCCTGGTAGAGTTGGAAAGTCGTGGCATTCCGTCAGTCGGAGGAACGAATGGCCTTGCTGTCCTATTATTCTCTTTCGGGTCTTGTATTCAGTAGCTCGTGGATATCGCTCCGAAAATCGAAAAATGTCATGCTCAAGGCTCGTCCCACATGTTTTCTCTGAAATGCCAAGATGTAGATGCCTGTCACAAGCGCTCGGTTGAATTGTGCGATTTGAGATCAAAGTAGAAAACCCTTCGCACTCAAGAACAGTCCTCTTGCCTATCTTATTACTTTTTCAATGCGCTCGACAAGGCACAGCCCGGTGTCGTCAGAGGGGTCCTAAAAGCTGACCAACAAAGTTGACGCACATTGTGGCTGCGCAGGCGGCGGGTATAACCTTTTCGGGAGTCAGAGTGCCACTTATTCGGATTCTTAGAATCCGAGGTGCTTCGATACGACGCTAGCACAGCTCTGGTTTGATCTGACGGCTTTACAAACCATAATCTGGTAAGTTTGATAGATCCGAATGCGTCAGTTCCCGGGCCCAAACCGCAAGACAGAAAGATACAGCAGCATGACCATGAAACTGCCAACCATATATTTTGCTTGGAGCCCGATTGATTGACATAGAAGGCAGATCTTGTTGTAAGATTTGTCGGGTTGCATCTGCCCCACGAGATCCAATTTGAGTCATAGCTAGTCGGAGTCCCGGAGTTCCACATGTGTCCGAACGTCAGATGTATCTAGCGTGAGTGGCTGTCTCAGGAACAACTGCTTCCCTCCTAGTTGATTCAATTTGCACACATGTTAATGGTCTCACATATATCAAAGCCCAGGTATCGTATCTACGGCGAATTCGTCTTATATTCTATCCACCCTTGTTCGCAATGAAGCATCTGTCACATATACTTGAGAAAACCGGCTTCAAATTTATATCTTGACGTACTCTCACCATGATGTACCATTGTATTTTGCGAAGTGCTGCCACGCAACATACGTTGACATCACGGCAGTTGGAGTGAGCATCAAATAAAATGTGCCACATACCCAACAAACCACACATGACACACAACCACTAACAAGCAAAAGCAGTTCTAAGATGTGAAAGTAATTAATTAAGTTAAATCCAAGTTTATGGTGTTCTAACAATGGCCGCAGCATGGTAAACTCATGAGAACTCCTACGTTTCCATCACCGGACCCTTGTACTCCCTCTTCGCCCAAACCAAATAGTACAAGATACTAAAGAGAAGCACAGAGCCCGTCATAAGAACACTAAAGTTCATAGTCGATGGTGCGACCGCAGAAGCAGGTGGCCAGAAACTAAAAAACCAAATAATCACTAGGTAGACACACGTAATGACGTTGTTGACGATGCCGCCTATGCCAGGAAGATGCCATGGGCCCCAGACCAGCTCCGTGCCGCCAGTCTCAGCCAATGCAGGGAGAGAAGAGGGATCCGGCATCCTGAAGCCTCGAGTACAGCGGCGGTATAGAAGCAGAGCTGCTGCGATGAGATACGACGAGTATAGGCAGGAAATGGCTAGAGAGACGAGTGCGTTGTAAGCCACTGTGGAACCAATGTTGATGAGGCCCAGAAGGCACGATATGGTACTGGTCGTGGCGATAGCCCAGACAGGGACACAGGTGGTAGAGTTGACCTAAGCATTCATTTCATCAACATGCGAGAAGAAACACAGATGCTTCAAATTTTGCAGACGCCTTACCTTTGACAGAGTACGCCAGAAAGGCAAGCCACGGTCTCGAGCAAACGCCCAGAACATACGCGATGTTGTAGCGATGACTCCAATCACCGAAGCAAGAGTCATGAAAATGATGATTGATGCCATGGCGGCGCTTCCCGGTCGCGAGCCAAGAGCTTGATAGAAGATCTCCATGAATGGATATCCGGTGGGCGATGCCAACGCAGCTTCAATGTCAGAGTTGCAAAAGGCCATTGCGATGATAATGGCTAGACCGAGAGAGCCGTTGATCAAGATGCTAATCATGATGGATCGCGGAACCACAAGAGAAGGGTTGCGGACTTCTTCACACATCTATCTTTCGCGTTAGTACTTGTTTTCGTCTCGGTATTTCGACCCGGTCCTTGGAGTAGGGAGCCTCACATGAAAAGAGCAGTCAACGCCTAAAGAAAACAGGACATTAGCAAGTTGCGTACTACTATGTGTGTAAGAGCACGGTCACGCTTTAGAACATACCCGCAAAAGAAAATACGCATCCAACGATACCAACAAAGCTTGACAACGTTTGCGTCGACCAATTACCACCATTGTGAAACGTCGTGAAGACTTCCTTCGCATCGCCATGAGTACCAAATGTGCAAAGCGGAATAATAATGGCAAAGAAGCCCAAGATATGCACAACAAGCAGCATACCCTCCAACTTCGGAAGATGAGCACTAAGAACGGTGTTGCACAAAACGGCAAGAAACACAACGACCCAGAGCATCAAGGTTCCCTGATATGGCTTCGGCGTGTAATCAGGGTGCGTGAAGACAGCGAGTCCCTGTATCATGGTGCCGGTCAGATATCCCACCGAAGCACAAGCACCTTGCCAGCCCCCAATGGTCAACCACCCAGTGATGTAGCTGAGAAACTTGGAACACCATCGAGGCGCCAGCATGGCCACCCAGTGATATTGGCCGCCGGATGTAGGTGCCATGGAGAGCAATTCTGATAGAGTGGCAAACACGCTCAGGTTGCAGAGCCAGACGATTAAAAAGCCCCAGATGAGACCTGCTGGCCCTCCGTTGAGGAGACCTGGCGCAAAGCTCATCAACGTCCCTTCCCAAGTGATTAGTACGGCGCAGCTGAATCCGACGGTGGACAAGAATCCAAAGTTTCGCTATGAGAATTGTATTAGTTTGGCACTCTCAATAAAACCGTCCAAGGGAATATTGAATTCGTACTCTCAGGACGGACTTTTTGCCCAGTCTCGCCAACTGATCGCGGTCGTCAAAGTCTTTTTGCGATACCTCCACGGCATGAGACACTGCCGACTTGCCTCCTGCCATGTCGTCGAGTTCATGGTCACTAGTCCGTATACTCATTCTCACGAGAGTTCAACGACAATAGGAAATAAAACAAAGCCGACGGATGCCCAACTTGCGCTTTAATTGTTGAGCCCGTAGCTCTTGCCAATGGCTCTGCAGATGATATACAAAGAGACAAAGACGTAAGTTGACAAAACCGTTCAAAACCCACGAATGTGGCCTCTCATAACAGGAACCAGAAATTAACCAACAAACCAATACGTGCCACACACCAGAGGTTCAAATCCGTCTTACCTAGTCCAGCCAGGGATCAAGGTTCCAGCCGCAGTAGCGTCCATGGCACCCCAGAATACAACAGCCAACCCGGCACACGGGTGACCAGGCCGAAGAAACAGAACCAGACCGAGACCAGGGCAGCTCAAAACGGCAGGTGAGCTGAACCTTGTATTTCTTAAATCGGCTAGCTTTAACATGCCCTTCGACTGTTGATTGTGCCCGCATAAGCATCACAGTTTGGTACGATCTGCCGCACTATCAAAGGTTCCAGCTTTGCGTGGCGTCAAGCGCCAGGGAATAAAAGTTTGGTTCGAGTCATTAAAACACAGCAGACTATCCATGTGTTCGATGTATGCTTACCCCGTGCTATCTGCAGATTTTTTCAAGGGCCCGTTGTCAATGTAACCGCGATTCCAGGGGCCTCGTGACTCCTCGTCCACCCAAGGCCAGTAACAATCATTCCGTATGTAACCATACATTGCGAAATTTGACTCGATGTCGCACATTTCGGTTCATACTTGAACAAACTAGTATTTTCACGTCTATACATTACACACTATTAACAAGAAACCCGGTCAAAACTACTGCAGTCATCTATTTACATGCCCCCCTTGGATAGGCAAATTTTCTTCAATGTCAACCCGCCACGTTTGTTGCACGAGGACCGTTTGGCTTGTGTGGCTCTGTCCGTCCCATGCTGTCTCCATGCTAGTGCTCATGCCTTGGTTTGCAGTCACGACGGTGGCTGTTTTTGCAGCCGCAATATCCACCAGTTCATGGTCATCGTGAAGCGAAGTCCCAACTGCTGAATCATGCATGCGTCTGCTATTCTGGGCAGATATTGCTGTTGCGTATCTGTTGCTCCCGCTCTTTGTACCTCCATTCTGGGAAGAAGGGTCCGCAACAACCATGGCTCCTGATTCGAAGCTGTCGAGGAATGGCTTCAGGTAGGGGACGCAAACCGTGACGATACTCAGACACTGTATGATCTGGATCAATATTGTCGGGGGAACCATTTCGTATGTTGCATCATGCTTGCCTGCCACGTCGTGAAATAGAACGATGTGACAGATAATGGCGGGTGTAACTCTGTGATACTTTCACGTCAGACATGTCCTGGCATATGCAGCGTTACAGTGAGTGCAACGGCGGATGCATTAATAAACTCACAAGATGCGGCTCCCAAATACCCCCGCGACCAAAAACTTCTTCGAAAGAGGAAGCTGTAAGCTCCAGAACAGCGTGATCATGATGGATATAATAGCAATGTCGGTTACAATGTTGCCGATCGAGACGTACGTCCAGAAAGCTGCCTTTTGAATCGTCAGCCAAAACCTCGCACCAACATGAATGGGCAACTCGTAACTATACCCTCTGAAAACATTTGCCCGTGATATACTCCCACGGCGTCGGTAGTTGACACTCAAGGAGGGCGGGAACTATCGAAGAAAGTGCCCAGAGTGCGATGAACGATCCAGTCACAATGACGGTGCGTCGATGATATCGAGGCGCGAGGGCCCAAATCGTTGTTACGGCGGAAAGCTTAGCTAGTAGCAAACTTGTAATGAAAAGTACATTGGCCGTATATTGAAACTGAAAATCGTGAGCGAGGTCGATTCAACGTCAAGAGAATAGCACGGTATCTTGCCACTCACCTTGAGGACGGAGGAAACTTGTTCAGACTGCAAGTTCTCCAGATGCTGTCCAAAACCATTTGCCGTTTCCAGAATCACGACAACCGATTGCGCAACAGCAAAACACTGATTTATAAAATCGTCAGGTCGACCACTCCTCTACATTCACAAGAAAAGGCACACGTACCGTTGCAGCAATTGCCAGGCGATCGTCCAACCCCAAGTCCCTCACCGTGAACCATTTTATGGAAATGCGCGTGATGCAAGCCAGTATGCCTACCACCATGAAGAAGGCTGCTACTGCCCGCACTACCAGCGATTTGTTCAACGTGGAGAGATCATCCTGCTCTTCCATCGTCTTGTTGTCAGAGGCTGCGTTGATACTCCAACTCCAAACGGAACCGTAGAATGATGGAGGAGCAAAAGGTAACTATTCGAGCAGGTCGCCAGTATGCATGGCAGGATCTTGTCGTTTTTGGAGTAATAGAGGCTGTGCTGAGTACTGAGAATGCGATGCCCGTCTTGCGTTACGACTCTGATTTGCCTTGTCCAAGACTTACCCCAGTTTCAGATCTGGCTTCCACCCGATCACTTTCCGCTTCAATAATCATCCCACTCTTTCGTGACTAGTTGATCAACTAGGATTGTAATACGGTCGTTTTCTCATCCAGAGTCAGTAGGATCTGCCCATACCACGGTCCCTGTCATGTTTGTGTAAGCACCAGAAGACCAGGTCGGCCCAAATGCTTACAGTCCTCCAAAACGACCGGACACGCCGCCAACGGGTCATACAAACTGCTCATTCAGCTGGCACTTGGTCGACCATTACCACGTTCTAGTACTAATTAGTGCCCTTCATCTGTTTAAGGTTTACCAGAAGGTGGTCAGGGCAAGGATCGTCTGTCTTCATATGGGCCTTGGCTTGTTTCGACTAGATTTAACAAAATAGGCAGGTGATGGCACACAACCAGCGCAGCGCTAGGTCACAAAACGGCCATGGATGCTAAATTGGTCTTGTTGTCTCCAGAGTCCCTGAGGTAAAAGGAGCCGGCCACAGTCCAGCCGTCAAGAGTGAGGCCAGTTGATGGTGAGAGCACCACCCCGGTACCAAGCTGAATAGTTAGTTCGTCGAGCTGCCGAGCGATTGGCCGCCATCCATCCAAATAGAGATGAAGTCATGATCCTGCCATAATGCGACGTCTCTCATTTAAGTGGTTGTGCTGTCCTGCTGGTCACACTGTGAGTTGACTACAACAACTGCCGAGTTTCGCGTCTGATCTGATGCACACAGTGACATAACCATGGCGAGTCATGTCAAAGGCATGTCGAACTGAAGAGAGCGTTCAGCTTTTGAAACACTTCAACGGCTATTCCCGTGGGGGGCTCCGAACTCTTGGCCCTGTTGTGTTCTGGAATCCCAATCCCAATCCCTGTTCCTCTTGTGCTCTGTTTCTGATCATCACACTACAACAACGCGGGAGCCAATGGCCAGGGTTGATTGGGGCCGGAACATATCGACCCTGTCATCCATCTGTGATTTCTTACTTTGCAAGAAGACCATGTTAGGGTATTTGGACCAACATCTGACACATCTCTGTAAATATTCATTGCTACCAACGCCACCGCGCGCGAAACCCCGTCCGCAATATGCCCGTTACTTGGTACCGAGACCAGCATTCATCACGGTCTAACCCCAAAGTGCTTGCTATTTGAGCTCAACCTCCTGGCAGGCAACCCACTTGCCGTGTGGGCTTGGTCACCAAGATGCCAGCGCATCACCCCCGTCAAAGGGTCGACTTCATTGACGTGATGTGCGGCCAGCCAACCGACTCAACCTCGCAACAGGTCTCATAGGATCTCTTCCTCTCATCATCTGCATTTCACTTGCGTTCCAGCAACCAACAAGTTCATCCTGTCTCGTAGAATTCAATTTGGAGGCATGGACACACAAGTCTCCGATATACACTCCACCATCATATGAGGGCCACACACACACAAGTACAGGCAAAGTGTGCCAGGGTTGCAGAATGAGCCCTCCCTCGGAGGAAAATGGTTCATGTCATTTCCTAGTTGCCACTATTTTCATCAGGAGACAAGACGGAATGTCACTTCCCTTGGACAACTCCCACGGGACTCACAATCTGCAGCTTCGTGAGGATTTCGATGGTCCTGAGGCCGATAGACAAGTCTAGTCAAATATCTCCCGCGCATTTAACCACGGATCCTTGATCAGCGCTCTCGTCTTCTTCTGCTCCTTTGGTAGCCATCTCAGCATTCCCCGCACAAAAGTCGAGAACATCCACGAGTTTACTCTCGACATGTCCGGGCCCCTTCCTAGACGAATAGCAACATCTAGAACCCATTCACCAAGTTCATCAGCCAACGGCAGATTCACGCATCTTCACACAACCTCATGAAGCATTGTTCTTACCATTTTCCATGAAGAACCCCTTGCTCCGAGCTCTACGCTGGAGGAGGTCCAAGGGTAACAGCTTAGGAGATCAACCACTTCAGCGAGGCGAGCACGATTGTGTAGCCTTTGCCAGTTGAGCCGCGATCGTGGAACAAATTGCTACTCTCAATGGCCTTACAGACGTACAGACGTCATGGGTAGCTTCACAAAGCCTTGAGCACTTCTCCACGCTTCAATACTGGATCTCAGTAGCGTGTATGAGCCACAAGACCAACGTGCGAGACAGATGAGTTGCATCCACAGGACATCTTGACCAAGGCACATATCGTCAGCCATCTCTCATTCCCAAATACCTACAAATACACATACATGGTAAAACACTCATCCCAGCATTCAATCGACCACTCGCCACCAATCTACGCTCCATATCCCAAGCACCCAGCATCAACCAACTCAAACCACCTTCCTCCCATCCACAGCCTTCACCCCAACACCAAGCACAAGCAACACCCTCACAAGAACAAAAGGCGCCGTCCCCCAAAACACCAAGTGGTCATCCATCGTCCAGGCCCCCAAGTCCAACCACCTCGCCCACCCCCCGACCGCCTGCGCCGCAGAATGGCAAAAGGCCACATCGCTGAGCAACATGCCCGCACAGAGAAGTCGCCAGAGCCGCAGGTCGTCGTACGCGCGCAGGACAACGGCCTCCACGAACGCAAAGTACAGCCAGCTGCCGCCCAGTGAGGTGTACAAGAATGTCGATCCGGCTGTGAACGCGGCGCCGTGTCGCGTCATTGTAGAGAGATAGTCCCCTGGTGTGCGGAAGACGAGAATGGCGCCGTTGGCTGCGAACAGTGGCTCTAGTGTCGTGAGGAGGAGACTGTATATGAATGGGACGGTGGCCGAAGCAGATACTGTTTGTTTGGGAGGCGCCATTGCGATGATTCTCTTGCTGTTTGGTTTGGGAAGATGGATTTTGAGATGGAACCTGCGATGGCGTAAGCAATGGGCGACGGGCGACGGTGGTTGAAGATGACAAGTTTTAGTTTTCATCGTTGGTAAGTCGTCAGCAGCCCCGGCTTTTGTGGTCGCACGTCAGCCTCAAGATGCGCAAATTGCATAAATGCGATGAAGTGCAAAAAGCATCAATATAACGGAAAGCAAAGCGATCGGCGGTGTTCGTTTCTTAAAGTTGCACAAATTCTCGCATTTTACACACTCTCCTCCTCAACTCAAGAGCTGGTCGGTCATTTTCCCTACAGTCGATCGATTGAACCACAGCGGCATCTCAAGTTAGCGGCCAGGTAGCTACACATACGTACAATTGGGAGGCAAAACTATTCGATCAAGAAAAGGCTATTCTACATCATATAACGCACATGGGTATATTGAGTCACCGTAGTCTCCCAGGCTCGGAACCATAAGTAGCTATTCATACTGACTACACACTCTCCGTCTAGAACCACAGATCCAGCCATCAACCGCAGAGTCCGAGAAAGCTCCTTGGAAAACTTCAAGACGTATCGACGCGAAAAAAGGATCGGTTACTCTGCAGAAGCTTAACCACCGCCCCGTGCCCATTCTCAACAGCCCACCAGTGCGCTGTCCGGCCCTCAACATCCTTTGCATCAATATCGGCTTTCTGTGTATCGAGAAGCAGCTTAACCACCATCTCGTGCCCATTCCGGGCAGCCCAGTAAAGCGGTGTCCCCCCATACTTGCCTATTGCATTAACGTCAGCATTATCTATGCGGAGAAACAGTTTAACTACGGCCTCGTGTCCGTTGCGCGCTGCCCACCACAGCATTGTTCCACCGCCATCAACCAGCATGTTAATATCGCGTGTTCGCACGCGAGGCAGGGTCGACCGTACCAGAGCCTCAAATCCGTTCCGCACAGCCCATGTGATCTGTGATTGATAGTGACGTCCTGCTGTATCCCAAATAGGCGTCCAAATGTCCCGACTGTTTGGTGTGCTGTTAGCCGTACCACCGTCGCAAAGCAGTTTGACCACAGCCTCATGCCTATTCTTGGCAGCCCAGAGTGGTGTCCTGCCATCAGCATCCTCTGCATTGATATCAACCATGTCCGTGTCGAGAAGGAGCTTTACCACAGCTTCATGGCCGTTTCGCGCTGCCCCCCAGAGCGGGATGCGGCCATAGACATCCTTGGCATTGACGTCGGCGCCGCCCACTCCTAGCAGCAGTTTGACGATTGCTGCATGTCCGTTTTGAGCAGCCCACCAGAGAGGCGTTCGGCCATACGCATCCTTTACATCGGCGTGAGCCTTTCCCGTGTGGAGCAGTTGTTCAACAATGGCTTCATGTGTATTCTCCGCAGCCCACCAGAGGGCAGTCCAACCGTTGACATCTTTGGAATCAATGTCGATATTTCCAGTGTCAAGGAGCAACTTCAATACGGCCGGATGGCCATTTTCCGCTGCACGTGATAAGGCGGTTCCCCCAAAGGTGTCTTTTGCGTTGACATTTACTCCGCCGGTATTTAGAAGAAGCTGGACTATGTCCACGTTTCCATTTTGAGCGGCCAACGAAAGGGGTGTACAGCCGCCCTCATCTGCAGCGTTTATGTCGGCGTTTCCCTTGTCTAGAAGTAGCTTGGCCATTGCAATATGTCCGTTACAAGCTGCTAATAAAAGCGGCGTTCGAAGGTAGGCACCCTTCACATTGACGTCAGCGTTGCCTGTATCAATGAGTAGTTCGGCCACAGCATGATGCCCGTTCGAAGCAGCCCACGACAGCGGCGTTTCGCCATTCTGATCTTTGGTATCAACATGAACTTCTGCCACACCAAGAATCAGCTTTACAATAGCCTCAGAACCCTTGGCAGCGGCCAGTGAAAGTGGCGTTTGACCTTGGTCGCAGTCTTTCATGTTGACTTTGGCCCCTGTATTTAGAAGCAGCTCGACGATTGAGGTATATCCATTCATCACTGCCCATGAAAGAGCTGTTCGACCGTATTTAGAGTCCTTTGAGTTAATGTCCGCACCTTTGTCAAGAAGGAGCTTCACGATAGCCAGCTGTCCTTGCTTAGAAGCCAGCAAGAGTGGTGTCAGGCCATGGTCTCTGTCTTTCGGCTCTGTATTCGCCCCGTTGTCGAGCAGCAAGCTGATGACGGCCGCATATCTGTTCACGGTTGCCCACCACAGCGGCGTCCAGCCGTACTTTGCATCTCTGGACTCAGTGTCAGCTCCCTGGTGAAGGAGTAGTCTAACCACCGCCGTATGTCCAAAGTATGCCGCCAGCACCAGACTTGTGCAGGCCCCGGGAGTCATAATATGTGACCTAGTCCTTTGATAAACTTTAAACCACACCATGTTGGCTTTTGAAGTTGGATCACAAAGTTTCGCAGCGAGAGGAACTATTGCATCATCGCTGCCAACGCAGCCCTCGCGCAAATGGAGACACCAATTCTTTGCCGCATAATCTAGGAAAATGTGCCTGTCAGTCTTGTCGCTACCTCCCGAATCAGCGTCTTGCTCTAGTCTGTGGACGTCCACGTTGTTTTGAGAAGAGTCGTCGACTGTGCCTGTCAATAATAAGTATTTAACACAGATGACCCCCATTAGTCTGTCGGTTTCGCTGCGCTTGAACGACCAATCTAGGTCGTCACTCCTCGAGGCGATGTCAGTCAGAAATTCTCGTGCCGTCTGGTGAATTAGATAGATTTTCGAATTATTAATGAAAACAAAAAGCCCACATAATTGACGAATCTTCTCGTCCAATCCATCGAGATTTAGTCCAACCCTGGACGGAGATTGAGAGCACTGAGAACTAGACATTTTCGCTATTCCAAGGGCCATGGCCATTTCCCGGATTGTCAAGGGCCGACGAGCTGCAACTATAATTTGGAGGATTGTTCTTACATCCGAAACTTTATCCAATGGTACCCGACGCAAGATTTTGGCATATGCGGCGCTCACAGAATTGGGGATCAGCTGAATCGATTCCTCCTCGGGCTGAAGGCTGTGTCGAAAAACTGTGCGGATATCGTCCATAGCCAAGTACAGCCACAGATAGGTACGATGTTCCATTAGTAGAAGCTGCTCTTCTAGCCGTTTTTGGATGTTGAATGGTAGACGAAGGCTCTCGCTGAGCTCTGCCACCTGAATTTTCACGACCAGGCTGATTTCTTCGTGGATTTGGTCATTTTCTGCTTCCCCACGGATGTGAATATGGGGACATAATTGTGTGACTGCGCGGAATCCCTCTTGAATCTCGTTATACGGTCGACAAGTAATAAGAAACTTGAACCAGTTTTGTCTACTCATCAAACGACTTTGAGAGTAAAACGACTCAAGCTTCCGTATTAGCTGGATTCGATCACTAGGTCGGCATTCATCCAATGCGTCCAGGACACAAACTGTATCAGGAAATGCTGCGTCCGCTATTATGGCTTCAAGAATTCGCCACAGTTCGCTAACCTCCTTCTGTATTCTTGTACTGTTCTTTCGCCAAGACGGTAATGCATGACGTAGCAAATCCGGCTGTATCCCAAATAATTGATGAAGTATGGCACAGAGGGCTATTGCAAGATTATTCTGCTCATCATTATCTTTGAAGAAAAAGTAGCAGACTGAAACTGGAGCAGGGGTTGATGCCATGAGGTCCTCATCGACGAGGGACTTTGCAAGCACTGATTTGCCGCATCCCGGGTCAGCCGATATCCATAGAAGGTCGTGGCTGCTGCTTTCCAGCCAAGAACGGTATTGACTGCTCTCAAGGATCCATCGACACGTCCCTTCTGCGCGATTGGGATTGATGTTTTTGTACTGCTCATATGTGGATGTTTTGAATGCGCGGTGACACTCCTGCTGTTCCTTACTCAAGGCCAGTACCATGTTTTCGCGGTGATATCCATACTGTTGGAGCGCAGCGATTCCAAGACTCTTATTAACTTCTTTAAGCTCGTCGATGATTTCGTCTAGGTTAAATAATCAGTACGCTTTCGTCATTCCCTTTGTCGAGAATTGTAGCATCACCTTGCAGGACGCAGAGGTGGTATTGACAAGTCCAACTTACTGCATTTCTCTGCAGCCAAGTTCTCACGGCGTACCGCAGCGGCAGGCACATAGGAGAGTAACTCTTTGGCATACGAGGCCGCCACCAACGCTGCGTATCCTTGCCACTGCTTATTTTTATGGGAGTCAGCATAGTCACAGATCCCTCGGATGACTATGCAAGGAAAATCTTGCATCAGACCCGCGGCTTCCATCTCACAACATAATGCCCCTGTTTCTTGACGAAGTCTCTGTCTTGACGCGGCATGTTTTACTACCGCATTTCCCGATGCGATAATGCCGTAGTGTATTTGAGGATCCAATTCTTCTCGTGCCTTTCGTGTCTCTTCCCATTCCTTTGGGCACGCCTCACAGGTTAATGTTGCTTCTGGCGCAGGGTGAGCATATCCCATCTGGAACAGTCGGTCTGTAGATGCATCTGGCCGACCAAAGGTCCTCAACGTCCGTCCATTCCGCTGGATCGCTTTCTCGATGTGCTGTGGGTAGCTTGGATTATCCGTCAACGCAGCAGCCCTCATGTTCGTAACAGCCGTCAACAGAGATCGCGGCGGGCTATTCAAAGAGCCAGTTCGCAGAAGCTTGCCGTCGTCGACAATTTTCCCAGTGTCATATTGAAGCACGCCTCCACAAGTTTTATCCGGGTAGCTGACGACTACGTCTCCCAATCGTATGTCATGGCTGATGGAGGGGATGCCTGCTCCAACGCCAACCATCAATCCAATGCGCAATGACCGAGAGAATGTTCGCATCATATTGACGGCCACAGTTGCTCCCGAAACGACGCCATACTGTCCCAGGCTGGCAATAACGACATTGTGTTTGCCAATTCGCCCCAAAGTGTATGAGTTTGTATCTGAGCTATCTTGCTCTTCTAGAATGCCGAAGTTTTCATCCAGAATCTCTTTGGCTGCAGCGACCTCGATTGGCAAGGCACAAATCCAACCAATGTGGAATTCTTCCAGGGGCGGCGACGGCATGTTTTTGACATTGGAGGAAGAAAGCTCAGGGCGTACTCTCTTCGAGAGCGTTGCCGTCCCACGTCCCGATTTGCAGCCCAGGAGCAGAAGTAGACAGGAGAATTGGTAGCATCATGGTCGCGACGTTGGAAGAGGCGAGTGTTTCTACCTTGCTTCAGCTTTGAATAGTGTCAGCTTCGTGCATCAAGGCGGCAGGCGTGGACTTGTCATTGGCAGCCCCATTGTGGCACTGTGCAAAGCGCTGTCAGCGAATCAAACGGAGCAGCAGCACGAGCAATGTGTGCTGCCATCTGTGTACACAGTGTCCATGAGCCCATGCATGATATTCAGCTACCCTAGAAATCGCAATGGTGAAATTTGCATTGCCGAAGCATGATCATAGCCTGACCATGAACACCAGTCTCGAGGCTCGTTTTCGAAAGAAAGCTCAAGCAAACTTCGGAAAACATCGAACCGCCACAACCTCGTGACGGCAATCCGACGCTGAGCCATGCATTGTACATGAGATGAGAAGATGTGTTCATGAAAGGTATTGCATCTACTATGAACGGTGAAAGTTCTTGCCATTCACATGCTCCGTTGTGACAACTTCAAGCAGGGTACATTAAGAGGCATTTGCATTTCACAAGATTTGGAATATACACGTCTACCTTAGCCCCTTGATACCCCAAATGTTCAACTATAGAGACCTAGTGGCATGTCCCCTCGCCAACCTCTGTTCAACCATGGCTGTCTCAATCTTAAAACATGTAGAGCAGTTAACAATCTTCCCGAAACCATCGCAGTTTCTGGCTGCATTGTAACCGATTCATCCAAATCGCCACACTTAATTGGGCCATCATACTAACTTCACCCCTGTCGGCCCGGAAGCCGCGGATTCTTGGCACTTAAAGTTTAACAAACCCAATACAAGACTCACCACAAAACAACCACCCAATACCGTAACACAACAAACACACAACCTACAATGGCTCATATACCAACCGTTGAGCTCGCCACGAGGAATGACCTCCCCGACATTCTAGACGTCTACTTCGACGCCTTTTCAGGACCTTCCTTCACGAGCATATTCCCCGTCGAACCAAGCTTCGACTACCACAAACGCGCATGGGGAACATTCTTGGGTGTCTATGAGCGAATACCCGGTATGCAAGATTGTAAAATATTTGTGATTAGAGACACGGATGGTATGTTTGCAGCACCAATTTATTAAACGTACGAATCTAACAAGACCAGGAAAAGTTAAATCCGCAGCATTGGTATGGATCATCAAACCAGAAGACCGGGGCTTTAAATCCTGGCAGCATAGATGGCCGGATGCATTCCCCGGCATGAACGGCGATACGTTGAGGGCATTCTATGAGGGCATGGGTTCTCAGCATCACGCTGTCATGGCCGACAAGGAGCACATTTGTACGTCTTATCACCTCCCGTCATCGCTCGCCCCATCACTTCTTTAAGCTAATAGCGCAGATCTTGAAATCATCATGACACACAGCTCAGCCCGTAAACAAGGCCACGCATCGGCATTACTCGCCAAAACGACGGCCCTGGCGGATGAGCTTGGCTATGCGACTTACTTGGATGCGGATGAGGGTGCAATGGGCTTGTATACAAAGCATGGGTTTGCGTACCGAGACGACGTGGAGAGAACGAGTGCCATGTTTCCCATGGTACGGGATAAACAAACGTAGAACAATGTTGAGTCCACAACAAGCACATATGCGAGAGGCCTGGAACAAAGAAAATAGACATGTACAAACGCAAAGAATACCAGTCATCATTCATATCCTATTTACAAACCAAAACATTTATATACGGAATATTTCCCTATTATTGGAGATGAAATTGCTCGCTGCGCTTCGAAAGTTGTCATCCAAAATGTCATTTGCAAATCCCCATCTGAACCACATGAGTTTCTTGGTATCCTGCCACTTCGGCCAGTTGGCGTACCCTCCAACACCCTTGTTAGGGTCTAGGTTGTACAAGAAATTGAAGTAGTATGTGCGGCAACTCTTCATGGCATTGTTGGGCAAGATACCGTAGAAAACTTGTAGAATATCAGATGCGTGGAACGTACCCACTATGGGGGTGCCGTAGTTGTAAGACGAGAGATACGACCATGCCGGGACGTCGGGTTTAACAGTTGTCGCAATGCTGAGTGTGACACGGCGGGTGAGTGTGAACGTCAAGTCACCGAGAACGGCGGCCATGCGCTTGAATCCGGGATACCACTCGTTGAGAATACCTGTGCGGAAAGGACTGCCTTGGGTGAGGGAGGGCTCGTAAAGCTGAATGAACTCCTTGAGTTTTGCCTTGGGGGCGGAGTGGAAATAGTACTGGGAAAGATAATCCACAGCCTTATCGACGCTTGTTACGTTGAGGGTTGTGATGGCGAAAATGCTGCCCTCATCCTCTTGGTCTCCAATGATCATGGGCACGGCGTGGTACTTTCCAGCGAGACCTAGCCTGTCAGGACTGTCGGGCAGTGCCGTACCGTCCGGCCGAGGCAGATATGAAAGAGCCAGCGATTGGTAAGAAATGATGCCGGGGACAGAGTTGGCGGCGTTTAGGAACGTCTTGTAGTCGGCCTTCCGCAGGCATTTAAGTGTGTCCTGAGCTCCGGAACAGCCAGCTTCTCTCACAACCTTATCATATACCTCTTGCCCCTTGGGGCAGTCGACGGGATCGGCTGGGACGACTGTTCCGGAGTTCATAATGGCACCGCGGAACAATGGCTTTCCTTTGTAGGTAGCATTCCCCCCATATAGAACCATCTGGTCAAAGACTGAGATGGATCCTGCGCTCTCACCCCAGATGGTCACCTTGCTTGGGTCACCCCCAAACGCGGCAATATTATCAGCCACCCACTCCAAGCCCATGCGCTGGTCAAGAAGACCAAGGTTAGCGCTGCCGTCTTTCAGGATCTCCTTACCAGGCATAAACCCAAAGCCCCCAACGCGATAGTTGACGGCAACAAAAACGAAGGGCTGCTTCTGTCCAACTGCAGTGGCAAGAAGGCTGGTAGCGTCATACGTTTGGGTGGCGCCTAGTTCAAAACCGCCTCCAAAGATCCAGAAAAGAACGGGAAGTTTGTCACCGGCCTTTGTTCCAGCAGGTCGCTGGACATTAACGGTAAGACAGTCTTCTTGTCCCGCAATCACCTTTAGAAATGGAATTTGTAAAAGATCGTTTGCTATTTTGCCAATGATTCCCAAGCTCTCTCGGGAAAGAAACATTTGTGGGCAAGCAGGCGCAATTCCAGTACCATCTCGTTTCCCAAAGGTGCCGGAGAATTTCCTGGGTGGCTTGAGACGCAAGTCTCCAACGGGAGGATCCGCAAAAGGAATGGCATTGAAGCTCTCAACATTAAGCAGAGACCTACCCGTCATCGTGCCACCAGATGGAAGGTCAACGTCGACTGTGGCGCGCTCCTCTAAAACGGGTTCGGGCTGGGGATCGGGGACTGGACCAGGGCCAGGAGCAGGTGCCGGTGAGGCCAGAGCCACGGCGGCATAGAAGCCAACCAAGGCTGCCTGCAGTGTGACAAATTTCATGTTGAACAAGACAACGGTAACTGAATTGCCTCAGTGTATGCTTCATTTAGACAAAGAAGGAAAGCCTAATGGTAACAAACTCACAGGTAGTTGAGTCACAAAATGTCTGTCCCTCTGAAGGCTTCCACGCAATGGTGGTAGATCAATCGTAGAAGGAGTCTTGATATGGCTCTTGGTGAGCCGAGAAAGATCAAAGTCCCCTACCCAGAAACAAACCACCATTGTGGGAAAGGGTAGGATCGGGCATTATTTATAAACATGGCGATGAGAATGGCCATGATTTCCCGGACCGTTATTCCAACTGTTACCTGGGGAAACTCAGATTATGGTTGTACAGAGTGGCCGCTTCAACGGGACTCGGCCAATCGCACAGCCCCGAGAAGGTAATTGGGCGAAACTCTATAAGAGTCATACATATACGGAGTAGATATCTCCCGGTTTTGAGGCCCGGATTCTAGCTAGAGGCGCTTGGCGGAAGTACTCCGTAGTTGGAGACAACGTGAACGGTGTTGGAGACACGAGCTGTAGGATGGGAACCATGCTGTGCAATGGTGGCTAGGTTGCACGAATTTTGCAGGGATTGGCAAAACTCAAAGCTCAACGCCTGGGTTCCCCATGGGGTGGCCGGAGTCGAGGATTTGCGAAGGAAGTAAAGTGTGTTGATACCAAGATTGATGTGCGTGTAGCGCATGTTGAGAATGCGGGGAGACAAGGCGAAAGATTTGCAGCAGAGAAGCACATGAATATTTTGGTAGATGTCTGCCCCGCGAATAACTTTGCCATGTACGTTTTCGCCAACTCGAGCGAGAGAGCAGCCGAGGCATAGTGGTCAAGCTTAGGCTGGAAAGGAAATATACCCCGGCTTTGGTGGGTTCGTTTCTGTGGGCGAAGGCGCTAATCACTCGCGAGAACATCTGACCGCTGGCAGCTTTACCTGCTTAGAAGGGTAATAGCAGTCCAAGCGAGATGGGGATGCTGGAGAAAGAGAAGCTCTGGCCAGCAAGAGGCACCATAACTGTGTTCAATATGATGTGCATTTACTAGGGTCTGGTCAGTCTTGGCTGCATATTGTTTACATGGGTCAGGGTAATCCTACTATGCCTCAGTCAAGGATGCAATACCCATTGTGAGATAGTAGACACCGAACTGGAAAAGTTGCCGTAAAGTCTTGTGACGCAGATTTGCGTATCCTACCTGGTCTATATCATGGGTAACTTTGAAATCGTAACCTGTTGTGGCCGACGAGGAATTCGGGTTGGCCGTTTCCGTAGTACCACTGGCAGTGCATGCATACGGCAGTGTCGAGGCGGCGTCGGCAGTGAGATTCAGTGAAACAGAAGTAGTGGAATGAATCAAACGAGTATGTATTCTAAAATTCTCCGGTCATGGCGATGTGATTATGCACGTGTTGGTAGTACAAGGCCGCGGTGACAAATGTGATGGAGAATACGGAGTACGAAGAGGACAATACGGAGCAGCGGATCGTCGCTTGGGTGTGGACAGGAAGCGGTCATGTCCCATCATCAGATCTCGGCAACGGCGTCGTTTGATGTGGCAGCTCTGAAGATATGGCCGTGGCTGGGATGCGGATTGTCCCGAATGACGGAGCTTGCATGTTGGAGGCGCATCTCAAGTGCAATTGAAGCTGAAGCTGAAGTTGAAGTTGTCTGGTTCAATGTGTTCAATGTGGCCTCTGTTGCTGCTTTCTGCATTCGATTGTTTCTGGTCTGGTCGCGCCTTCCCTGTCTGCATTTGCAATTGCAATTGCAATTGCAACCCCAAACCCCAACCCCAACCCACCAGACCCCGCCCTCCTCACTCGCATCGGCATCGGACCTCATCACAACCCCATTCCATTCCATCCCATCACATCGGCCCTCGTGTCTCTTATCCCGTTTCCTGTTTGTCTTCTGCAGCATCTGCATTCGCAAGATCGCATCCACCCACCCTTGACCGCTTTTCGCGCATGCCCACTGTCCCTTTTCGGCTCGTTCTCCGATAAATGATGAACGCCTGCTTATGCAAATGAGACTTTTGACCTCCGACAATTGACGTCGTGCCCACCACTGTGGGCTGCCCGTTTATCCTGACCTTCCCAATCACCATCACACAACCATCACGAGACGGTACCGAATGCCACTAGACCACCCAAATAGCAAACAAGCTAGAGGGGTATGAGGTCCAGTCTACATCCTGGAATCAACCCAGCCAGCCTCTCTCTGATGTGAATACGTTCCGCCGGCATGTTTGTCCAACCCGGGTCCGGCTGGCTGAAGGTGTAAGTCTGAGGTGATATGCGCTGCATCGGCGCCCAAACATGCAGAAACAAATCGCAAAAGTTGCAGACTTTTACTTCTGCATAAGACGAGTTAAGCTATGGGCGTTCAAACTTGCTTGCCATGTTGTTTTGATAGCGGGAATGAAACCATTGGTATCTAGTTCCTTGGCAAGCTTTTGCTCAGACCAACTCCCCACCTTGAGCGATATTGATATGTGAGCTACGAGAGAAGGCATGCAAAAGATCGAGAACACGTAATCCCGGAACTGAACTGGGAGACCCCCCCCGGATCTTGGCATACCGAGATTGGTTCTTCCAATCCTCATACTACCCGGGTCGACGTCGACCACGGTGGAAAAAACAACCCATTCATTCCCCGACTAGCAAGGATTTTGGAGTACTTGGTGTTCATCCCACGTCTTCTCGACAACGAGGTTCGGCGCAGCAATTGGCATGTGCATCGGGTATTTTAGTCCCCTGGCCCCTTCCAAGCCCCCTCTTCCAAAAACTGAGACCTGCAGCCGCAGGACTTGCTGAACAAGATTCATCTCGGGTCTCCTTGTCAGACGTGATGGACCCTTACGGCAAGCTGAACCACTGATGCTCCACGGCGATTTGGCCGGGAAGACTGAGACCACTGCAACGCCGCAAGAACGCTATTATGATTTGCTGTTTTTTGTGCGATCCTGAAGCAAAGCCAAGACCTTGATATGTTGCCGGGATTCGGGCTTAGAATTAGGCTTCCAATGTCTCGGAACGGCTTCCCTATCCCAAACATGCACCCAACCTACCTTACCCTGGCAGCCAGTCATGACGATTGTGGCTGTGAACCCTGGTCTTCATCGGCATATCTCTAACAAAAAACTGCCACTGGTCTGTGTAACTAACACCATCAGTTCTCCAAATTGCCAAACAGATCTCAGTCACAAGCTTGGGGAAAACAAAGAACAAAGGGTGTTCCGAGGTACTTGGGTACGAAGAGCGACAAGCGACGAGCTCCGAATAGGAACAACCCGGTTCTATCAAGTACACCAACAGCTCATAAGCCAATTGAGTTTAATAGTTCGGTCTAAAGTCCAACTGTACATGGTGCGATGTCCCGTGTTTCGCGAATATGTCTCCCAAAGTGGACGAACACACATGACATTTTCTATAGCGGCAACAGCACAAAGGCATTTTACATCGGCAAGTCTTCCGGTGAAGTAAAACTATCAAATGCTTAAAGGTCAGGGTCGGTATTTTTCCACCAAGGCAAAAAGTAGTAGCATCCCAAGGGTCATGCGGAACAGCTATTCGTGGCTTGTATTGACCACTCGGCGTTTTGAAACATGGTTGACAGAGGCAAGACATTGAGGTCTGCCTCGCTAAACCTAACGATACACATCTACCATAAGACATAATATGGTCAACGAGGCTGAATCAATATTACCTGAGACACATAATATCAAGTGTTTGCCAACGAGGACAAGGCTACCGCTAAGACAACTGTCTAGTTGCACACGAGCATATATGATCTTCCTACAGTTGGACACAAGATTTGATAACTATGGGCATCATAGCTGAGTTTCTGTCGCACCTAAAACAATCTTTAGAACCCATCAAGGTGTTAAGTCGCTTCCCAATGGCTTGTCTTACGACATTATCCGAAAGACCATCAAGATAGGCAGGTCCCCCACTCAGAAAACCCGATACTCCGAAACGAGAGTAGTCATGCAGTTGACTATCTGAGCTAACGATACTCTGTCAACTTTTTGGTGTGATCGATGTGCAGTTAGGTGTGGTTCATGTACCTGTGCCTAGAGCGTAGGCTCGTGCTTTACGCAGGGATTCTCACAGATGGCGTCAGTTTGGCCAATGATCAAACAAAACACTCGGCCGGTTGCCGAGGTCGACGGCTCGCCTGAAAACACGCAATTCCGGGTTGTATATCTGAGAGCAAGTGCCACCATTTGGGGAGATACTTGATCTGGTAAAGCCTCACTTTTGTGCCCAGTTCCCAGCCCCCTGTGCCGGCCCAGCTGACTGACCCTGTGGCTCACATACTTTGAAAGTCCAATGCCGTACACTAGCTCTCAGTATTTGACTGATTCTATACTCGGCATGCTGATTATTCCCTTCTTCAGACACCTGTTGACAGCGTCTTCATAAGACGTTGCGTTATGACATGCACAGCTCATGAGTGTTGGCGTAACGTTTCTTGCAAATTGGTCTCGGTGGTTTTGAAAACCCTTTTTTGAGACAATCTTAGCCATGAAAAAATTTTCAGATGCTCGTTCCGGGCGGTATTACGATGGTAAATGGCCCAGCTGAAGTTTCATCACACCCACGTGAGGTGAGCACGAGAGCCATGGCTGAATATACAGCCAGTCACAGAACACCCGCCGACAGCCAAGTATTCAATAAGACGACACAGGCATGTTTTTATATTATGTGGTACGTGCCATTCCTGACTGGCCAATGCTCCATCTCCCACGGCGCAAGACGCTTACAAAGGGCATTGGGTCAATGCCAGATTTCCAACATCCCCCAGTCTGATATGCTGCTGCATGGACTGTCATGGTTTGACTTGGATTTACACAGTCTCATGTGTGGTGGTGCGCCTGCCATCATCCTTTTCGATATCCAATTCCTTTTCTCGGGCAGCCTCTCCATCGTCCAGGTCATCAAGGGCGTTGCCCACTTCCATCCACCTGTCGCTAGTCTCAGGAATCGGGGATATAGTACAGAGGCCCCAATACACAAGCGACGAGACGGCAAATCCGCAAAAGAAATTGAGGTTATAAATATATGTAGCTCCCTTAGGAACCTCTTGACCGACGGCTCCCGCAAACCCCACAACATTAATCGCAATTCCGCAAATGTAGGCGACATAGGCTCGCCAGTGGATGCCATAATTGTAGTAATAAGGACCATCTTTGCTCGCATTGTATAGCTCTCTGGCGTTGATGTAACCCTTGCGAACAATGTAGTAGTCACTTGCCATGACGCCAGCCACTGAGCAAAGAAACACGCTGTAAGCTGCCAAATAGGTGGTGAAGCTATTCGAGCTTGATAGAAGGTTATACGGGCACATGGCCAGGGCCAACGCCGCACAGATATAACTCCCTCGTCGAATGTTAATAAATTTTGGGAATAAAGCGGTCATGTCAGTGCCAGCCGCGACGGAGTTGGCTGCAATATTCGTGCCCAGCTGAGCAAGGGCAAAGCCAAGGGAGATAATAAAGACGCCAAAACGCTGGGCGGAGCCGCCGTCCTCAATGAAATTTCCTAGAAGGCTAAGTGGGTTCCATATTGCCTCATTATATATAAGCATAGAAGATGAGGACACAATAATGCCGATAAAGGATGTCACAGCAAAGCCAAGCGGGATGGCCAACAGCTGCGGTAGCAACGCGGCATTAGGCTTGCGAGCAAATCGAGAAAAGTCGCTGTTATTAATAATCAGGGCAGCAAAGTTGCCAATAGAGGACATGATGCCCTTGACAAACTCCCAGGCAAGGTCACTACCTGAGATGGTTGCTGGCTGCCGGATGATGGGGCCGACACCACCAGCGCGGACTACGGCCCAGACCAGGAATGCGACGCCAACTGGTGGAACAACGTAGGCCTTGACGGTGAAAAGATGTCTGATCTTGTGCACTGGGAACCAGAGAGCGGGTAGGGAGCAGAGCCAAAAGATGAAGAAGGAGACGTAGTCGGGCGTACTGGTGGCATCGGTGCCAAAGGGACCGGGCATCTTGGTTCTGTCCCAGGAGAGCCAAATGGAACGAATCATTAGGTAGACGCAGTTTCCGCCAATGTACGCCTGAACTCCGTACCAGATGCATGCTATGGGTAAGAGTTAGTGTCATTATTCAAGTGATGCATTGTGTTCAGTTTGGGTTGCTTGATGCTGGGAGGTCTTACCCATTGCAGCTCGGTTGAAAACAGGCCACATGCTTCCCCAGATGCCAAACGGCGCGCGGTTGACGACGGAAAAGCCGATATGATAAACAGCTCCAGCGCGTCCAATGAGCACGACGAAGCATGCAGAGAAGAAATAGCCCAGCCATACGCACAGCCAGGCCTGCCACCATGACAGTCCGCCGACAATCATGGAGGACGAGATCATCCAGGTGTTGATGTTGAAGCAGTCGGCAATCCAGAAACCGACGTAGTTCCATGGCCCCCATTGCCGCCGCTCTTTTTCGACGGGTTTGAGATCATGATTTATGAGCTATACGGAGGGGAACACAAACTCCGTGTCAGCAATAGGGACACACGAGGTGGTAATGTAGGCACACGGGGCCATACCATGAGCTGGGTTGCAGTGACACCTGGCTCAGATGGAACTTCCAACTTTTTGATCCATCTACGTAGACGAGATTGACTGGCCATTATGGATTGGTAGGTGATAATGTATATTGGGTCTAAAGAAAAGTGTGATGGATGTATCGTGCTAGTACGTATTACACGGGAGTGAAAGCACGAGGCCAGATGTAACAGTATCGTCCCTAGACGGGAAAAAAGACAAGCGAATACGCATAAGCCGCCAGAAATAAGTATAGAATGGGTCAATCAAGCGATGGACCGGGAGGAGTACCATCAAGGCATTGGCTTAAGAGTGTGGTTTGGATGGGGACACCTCATTTATCTATTTGTTCATGTGGAGGATATGCCGACAGTAATTGTGGCTTGACTACCACGTTGATCTTGTAAATGGGCTCCCCATGGGTATTGCAGAGGTGGGTGACGCACGGCAATCAGCGAAAATAAAACACTCCACAATACCCCAATTTCTCTACCTGGTCTGGCTGATGATGCTGATCGTCTGTGCGAGGGGATATTTGGTGGCAGAATACGGGCATTTCCGGCGACAGACTGATTGGCCAGTGAAGAAAAATGCGTTCACAATTGAGGCAGGACACGACGACGGCAAGTTCTATTACTCGATAGAAATGCCTTGGGACCATTCGTTGGCGACTAAGACTCTCACGACTCGCCGAGGGCATGGCACAAGAGCAAGGGTGACAATCAGCCACTCTAAGCATTTGAGGTTTTTCGCCCCTTCCGGTGGGTAACGGGCCCGGGGATACGGGGAAGTACCGACGGCCCCACTTTACCCCGCAATTTGTTTTCTCCAAATTATTTTTGTTACTCGATCACATCGAGTCAATCTGGGGTAATGAGATTGGATGCCGCGTCGGTCAGATAAGAGTGTCGCCGTCTGTCCGTCACTCTCGGCATTCGGATCCATGACTTGACGTGACGTCTCCTCGGTCTTTGTTTTGTTAGTACAGACGAAAGGGAGTCATTTCCGATAACATTGATCTACACAATTACCGGATTCCACGCAAGTTGCCTTCCATGCCAACAATGAGTGAATGACATGTGCACCGCACCTTGAATCAACTGACTTGCATCGCTCCACGAACAGCTTTTCACATGTTTCTAGTGTTGACTGTTCTACCAAACATTTCTCCACTGTATAGATGTTTGGAGCAAAATGATAATGATGCAAAACCTCTACAATGTGATATCGTTGCCTCTACTAAACACACCTCTACTATGGACAGCATAATGCAACTGCGCAACACCAGCCCTCACCCCATCAATGATATAGAGACTCCTCGCCTTCTCGAGTCCAAACAACTTCGCAGCCACCGATCGAATAGTCCCCTCCAATCCCGCCATCCCTCCGCAGCCAAGCACCACGCAGCTAACATTCCCAGCCTGCAAGAGCTTCTTCACCGCCGTAGTCAGCTTACTCTTGATAAGCTCCAGCGATGCATCGTGATACTCAATGGCTGATAACCCGGTAGTATATACGCCAGCAAAGTTATTATTGCCGACGCCTCGCGCAACGCCCAAAAAGTCATTCACACCATCCAGAAGATGCTGCTCCCAGAATTCTCCGGTCGTGATGATGCCCCATTTTTCCGAGGGTGCAATTAATGACAGCGCCGTCAAAATACTGGCTTCGAATAACCCAATCACGGGGTTTCCAGATAAATTTGCCAGCTTGGGGACCAGGTCGTGCACGCTGAAGCATGCGACCAAGATGGCATCATATTGCTGCAAATTTATTTGACTTGCGATGACATCTTCCATCACCACTACTGTGCTGCACGCAATGTCTTTGCCGTTGTTGATACTGCTGGGTGCAGGGTACGGAGCAGTATATGGCACTATTTCCATTGACTGGCAGCATGTTAGTTTGTATAAATATGTAGTTTTGCTGATACAAACGGTGGCTGATACACACAGTCGTGGCTAGAGCATCGTTGGCTACTTGCTCCATGTTCTTTGTCAAGCCAACTGATGAGTTGGGGTTCAGTAAGAGAATCTTCATTGTGGTGGCTGCAATTATTGGTCGCAAAGTGAATGAACGGTGCCGTTAATGCCAGCAGCACACACAGCGAGTATCTCAGCGTCAATCAAGCAGATACATACATTGTTATAGTTCAGTTGATGCCGCCGGTCGGGAGTCGGCGAACGCCGCAAACATGTATTAAACAGGCCTTGGGAGATATTGCCGCGGATAACCAGGTTTATTCTAATCTGACATGATCACAGTTTACAAAAGTCAAATCTATCGAGTAAAAGTATCCTAATTATTAGGGATTATTTTAATCTAAAATGCGCGGTCATCGTAGAAACACAGCACTTCTTCGATGAGGTGCGTCGCAATATCAGGTAATAATTACTCGATTATATCGAGTCAACGGCGCCAAGTGGATGCAACCAACTCGGATGCGCCACACACTCAAGCCGAATCCTAGTCACAATATGTGGGGGAGGCCGCTACCGGACTCTACTGCTTGTCTCATGTACATGGAACTGGTCTCAGCCATGTGGTTTTGGTCGTTGAAGAACTACTCAATATGTGAGCAGCGTCACCGAGGCAAGTATATACACTCTTGACAGATTAGCCCCCACGCTGGCCATCCAAATGGCTTGATCAAGTCAGACTTGCAAGGTGAGCAACGCCTCCATAAGTAGTTCTAGACCTTCCGGTCTTTTATCGTGGGTCTTGCAATATTGCTGATCCCATGTACTCCGTATTGCCCAGACATTCTGACTCCCACCCTGCTACACCATCCTTCACCCTGGTGAACAACGAGAGCCATTGCTGTCTGGAATTAAATCTGTTTCTTACATCAAACACAGACCTATGGCCAATGTGTAACGCTCACCTTAATTATCCACACCTGAATACCGAGTATCACTATACATAAGCGTTTTCAACAACGAGGCTCACCAATCCAACAAGACAAGCCTGGTCCTCACTGTCGACGGCTTCACGAGAATACACCATGGCCATCTCACGTAGCGCAGGTGCTTCAGGCCATGAGCGCAAGCGAAAACGCCAACGACGAGACTCCCCTGACGACTACTTGTCAGACAACAGCAACAAAGACGGCAGCGATACGTCTCAGCATGCAGCCGACAGTTCCTCGGCCGGTCAAAGCACCAATTTCCGCAACGTGAGCGCCTGCAGTAGGTGCCGCTCACGCAAGAATCGATGCGATCAGAGACTTCCGAGCTGTTCGAGCTGCGCCAAGGTTGGGGCATCTTGTGTCGGATACGATGTAATCACAAAAAGAGAAATACCCAGGAGGTATGTAAGAACAAGTCGCCCCGTCCAACTCACAAAAACTTGGGCTTCAAGTATGTTTTGCGCTTTTTACTAATTAAACCACAGCTATGTCTACTATTTAGAGTGTCGAGTAGAAGAGCTGGAGAGATTACTCGTCTCCAACGGCATCTCTTTCCCGCCCGCAAGTAATTTGGACTTGTGTTCTCGCAAGAACAACAAAGGCGACAGAGCAAAACCAACGTCATCGGACAGAAATGGTACCCCCGACTATGAAGAACACCCACATCAGGACCATGGTAAAACTCTTGATTTGGCAGACTGCAGCGACAACCCTTCCAGCACCAGCGCTTCCGACTCCTCAAACTCGGCATCGCTGAGCACTCACACGGCTGCTGCCTTTATGACTTTGACATTCCATACCATCCAGACGTCTATTTCAGACAAGAAACATACCCTCAAAGATTCCACGAAACGTCACCGCCCCTCCGAGACGGTGCATTCCGCGCCCTTGACATTACCCGATAAATCCCTTGGACTTCAGCTGGTCAGAGCATATTTCAATCGAGCTAATCCCCAGATTCCCATCCTTCAGAGCGGCTGTTTCATGAACATCTTTGAAAGGGCATACTCAGGGGAAGGAAACGCGTTACGGCCTCGTGAAAAGTATATGCTAAACATGGTATTTGCCATTGGCTCCAGCCACGGCTTCGTGGGTGAGCAAGCCAAGGACATGGCCATGGAATCATCAAGTCTCGTAACCAAAAGATCCAAGAACAACGCATCTCCCGAGGAGTACTATTCAAGGGCCATCGTTCACTTTGATACCTGCTTGAAGTCAGACATTAGCAGCCTGGAGGTATTGCAGGCAATTCTGCTCATGGCTAGCTATTCCCTTCTTCGACCTGTCATGCCTGGCGTCTGGTAAGTTGTGCAACAAGCCCACATCTTCAAAAACGCATCTAATAAGCACAAGGTATATTGTTGGAATGGCTATGCGCGTGGCCGTCGACCTCGGCCTTCATTGTGAGGCCAGCAATCCACCAACCCATACACACAATGGGACAGAACCTTCGAAACCGGAGAGTGCAGAGGATGACCAAGTTCAGTCTGAGCAAACCGTATACACGCGCATTCGAGAATTACGAAGACGGCTCTGGTGGTGCACATACAGCTTAGATCGCCTGGTGAGCATAAGTGTCGGACGGCCATTCAGCATCAGCGACCAAGACATCTCGACGCCGCTGCCCTCTCTTCAGGAGGACGATGTTGAAACGGAAGCCATATATTCGAGCCCTGGCGGCTCTCAAGACCAACAAAAGAGCTACAGGTACATTACGCATCATTTCATCAAGTTGCGGCTTCTTCAGTCGGACATTTACGCAACAACACGAAACTACGAAGAGGCAACCTTGAATGCGGCACCACAGTCAAGCGGGAAACTGACTGACTTCAAACTGACACACACCGTAGCATCAACCCCCAGTCTAGAGTCGGAGCGCCTATGGCTAGAAAACATGGAGAAGCAACTCCGTGAATGGAAAGCAACCGCACCGACTACCGATGTCACGGGCGTGGCTTTCCCCAAAGCAATATTTGAGTTCTACTACTGGCAAACCATCATGCTGTTGTACCAACGCAATGCGAAAATCCCTACCCTAATACAGGAGGTAAAGACGATTCTACACGACCTGCAACTGTCGAAAACACCTGTCCCCAATAAAGATAAAGCCACGCATCGGAGATACCTAAAAATAGCTGAAGCAGGACAGAAGGTCTTGCGAATGTATCGACAGCGACATCTCATCGGCTGCATAAAGTACACTTATAGTTCAGCTTTGTACCTCTTTTCGGTAGCTATTTCATATTTACACGCGGTCGCGCAGTCGTCCGCCGTCCGAAGTCGTCTTGTAAGCTTTCGTATCTTTCACGCATCTTCGCAAGCACATCGTACTAACTACCACACCTCGCAGAGCCCGGATGACATGGACTTTACCATCTTGGCAGCCAAGTCCATCTTTTCAGACATGTTGGATACTTGCTCAGATGCAAATCTGTGGATGGACGCATTCGAACTCACCGCAAAGGCGACTACCAAGATAACGCGACTTTACGGCGACTTTGGCCAACAGTCTCAGCAGACGGATTGGGATGAAGATGAGGCCGTACCCGATGCGCCAGATTCGACTTCCTTATTACCAAACGTGTCTACCGGAACCGATACAGGATTCCAAAGCGATATACATCCAACGCCTCGTCCAGCAACTTCATCGTACCCCAGCCCTGAAGAAAACACAGAATGTGTAAGTGTGCTTCGACCCATAGTCACGTATGTAAGCTAATTGCTCTTCTTCAGTGGGATTTCGCAAACGAGAGTAAATCGTTTGACTTTACAGATGACAATGCGTCAGCATTAGATACAATGCTGCCTCCCTTGTCGCCGCTCGGTTCGCTCGGTTCATCGCAGGAGAACTCAGAGACTCTAAGCACGAGCGATAAGACGTCGTCCAAGGAGTTTCTTGATCTGGAAACCATATGGCAACTTGACAGCCTTGCTACCGAGGCTCCTCACCTCTTTCGAACCATGAGCCAAGAGCATTATACAAAGGAGAATGGCATGTTGCCAGTTGCGTGGATGTCTCCGTCGCAGTTGTGCAGCCCGCAAAGTCTGGCAAGACTGGGCTGATGCGCATTTATGCTCAAAATTGTCACAAGAATACGTGACAGTAGCTTTGTCTCATTACATGGACCTTTTTGTATCTAGTTCATCTTTGAACCAACTACCTGGTGCCAAATGAGTGCTCAACAATGGGAGTAATGTTTGTGGTCAAGACTCATCGCAAGGGGCGAGCAGTATTTACGGTGGACTAATGAGTGTCTCAAAACCGAGTTTCTCGCCCGCAAGATCGGTCACTCTTCGCGCCAAGGTGGATTATGTTTGTTGGGTTAAATTGACTTCCGGCAGTGTTCCTATCCAATCTGAAGGACATAGGTCTTGTACTCGATCTGTTCAGAAGCGTTTTGCAAATTATTTTAATACTGATTGGTGGCACGTCACGCCACATTTGAAGAGTGTAAAACTTTAAGCCGGCTCATAATTTTTGAGTACCATTCAACAAGCTGTGTCAGTAACGTTGAAGTCAGGTTAACCCAGGCGATAACAGCTGCTGAGAATATATTATTAATAGCTGCACTACTGAAGGACCCAACTATGAGAAACTCGGACATCCACACTGTAGACGAAAACCAGTTATGGCTCAAGTCAATCTTGATGTATGAAGGCATTCGCAGTCGGATGTCCGTACACAGAAAAACCTCAACAGTTTCAACAACATAACCTTAGCACAACCTAGGCTCTTCAAACCGATACGTAGTGACGTAACGCAAAACACTGCAATCCCAGTCATGTTAGCGCGTACCACCAGAAGATCTACACAGCTTCTCCACAACTCAACGTTCAGCTCCCAGGACTCACGAGATCCTCAAGAACCACGAGTCAGGCATGCTACATCAACAAGAGAAACTCGCAGTCGTCAAGAGAAGAAGTCTCAACAAGTCGGCCGCTTATGATAAAGATACCCGTCCGAGAAGACCTTCCGTTTGGCCAGCCCGACCCCCCCCCCCCCCCCCCCCCCCCCCCGACGGATAACCGCAATGCAAAGACTCCCAAACGAGATACTTCTGGGCATCGCCGACTTTTTGGATTCTGAACGAGATCTCAATGCCTTGTGCCAAGTCAACCACGCCAATCGTGGTGCCCTAGAGCCCAAACTCTACCTCTTGAATGCCAATAACCATCAATCCTCGGCCCTGATCTGGGCAGCCAAGCATGGACACTTGACAACCGCCCAAAAATTTGTGAAGTTCGTTTGCAGCATCGACCAACATCCGGCCACATACGTAAACGCAGTTGATGATGACCATCGCACCCCCATTTCATGGGCATCCGACCGCGGAGACATCAACACCGTCAAGCTCCTCCTCTCAATACCAGGCATCGATATCCACAGAACGAACAAATACGAACAAACGCCGCTGCACTACGCCATTACAGGTGGACACATCACCGTCACAGAGGAACTTTTATCCTGGGAACATATCGACGTGAACAGTTACACCAAAGACGACCGGCCACTGCTGATACATGCCTGTATGTCTGGCCAGGTGAAAGCTGCGAAACTACTACTTGACAAGGGCGCCGACGTAAACGGTTCGGACTTTCGCGGCGGTACAGCTTTGTATTACGCCTGCAATCGTGGTGACGAAGCAATGGTAGACATGCTGCTTTCGACGGAGGGACTGGATGTCAACGCAGTCTGCGTGGGCGGCTTCAGCCCATTCATGACCGCAGTAAAACGGAACCAGGTCAGCGTGGTGAAGAGGCTGCTGGTCCTGGACAATGTGGATGTGAACCTCTGCGACGATAATGGCTGGACACCGTTCATTTGGGTTGCTCACCTTGGCCACGAGCAAATGTTGCAGCTTCTCCTGGCTTGTCCGAAGATTGATGTAGATGCTGTTGGTAATCATGCAGAGACGGCAATTACCCGCGCTGCTGTAGCCGGACATGAAGGAATAGTTAAGATGCTGCAAGGTTGAAGAATCATGAAACCCAGTTCCTCACACGGAATATCGGGCATTCGTGGGTGCGTCTCCAAGGTGGTCTACCTATGAACTAGACTAGATTCATAGCCCAAGGATCAAGCTCTCCCATACTCTGAAATCTATGCAGTCGATATATCGGCGTGACGTACACTATTCGCCATACACACTAAATCTTACCCATCAAGTCCACGGCAAAGTCGCCTCCTTCACGAACAAGCTCACGAAATGGCTTCTTCCCCCACAAACTCTTGAAATGGCTCCACGCCGTATCAACAACAATCTTCCTCATTTCGCAATCCGGATCAATTGTAGATTGGTACACGTCTCGTATACAATCCACAAACGTCTCACTGACCCACAACTCCTGCACTTTGAGTCGCAGTTTGCCCAACGAATAATCCTTTAGAGTCTGTACTCCAAAGTAATCAGCTAGCTGGTAAACACGAACATGTTTGGAAAGTTCGTCATCGTCTAAAGACATCAAGTTAGCTTGTGGATCACACTGGTGCTCGTTACATACCCAGTGCGTCTAGCTTCGCCACCAGCTCTTCCGAGTATTCCCCCTTGTACATGTACTCAAAGGTGCGCCAATACGCATGTATGCTTCCTTCACTGTACTTGAATTCCCTCGTATCCGCTTCTTTCATTCTTGAATTCAAAGCAGTTTCGAAGTACTTGCTCTGAGCACAGAGCACGATGCCGTGCGCAGGCAGTTCAAGCCCGCGTAGAAATATCTTGACGTCGGCGTTTGTTGCGTTATCGAAAGACCTGTATACGGGTTAGCTATTTCTGGGCTGTTGCAGTACAGGACAAGAGGCGTACATTCCGATTGCCGATATGATGGCGTCAGTCCGCGTGATTTTAGTGTTCGTCTTGGAAGTTGACATCGTATCGTCGTCTGAGCCACTTTCCCAGTCGTGCTCGCGTTGACAAACGGCCTCCAAATGCTTCCGGCTCTTTTTCTTTCATGCGCGGCAAATATACACGAGCCCTGCGAGGGTAGATTTAGAGAGCGGTTGCTCTTGCGGTACCTAGGTATGTTGCAAATGGACTTCGGTGTCAAGGAAATCATAAAAAGGATCCCACACGCTCCTTAGAGAGCAGTTGCCCTAGTTCTCTGTGGCGTGTCAGGTAACCCAAAGCCTCTTCGAGAATAGCGGTTTAATAACTGCGGCATTAACGGCAATTATAGCGACAAACTATACAGATAATATGTTATTTATTGCTTCCATAATTAGTTACTCATATAGAGAGGAATACTTATTTACCATTTCTCGAATTGCCCATATTACCTTATTAGTTATATTATCAATATTGTAAAGTGTCAGAACAGAGCGAACAATTGCGGCAGCAATAACAAAGAAGCCGGAGCAAAGAAGGAGGCCAATAGCCACCTTATGCCAGAACGTAACTCGTAGCATCGGGAACCATTTAAACGGTATAATCATAATAAAGATATCAGTCCTAAAAGAAAAATAGTAAGAACGGAGAAGTGCAGCTTAGAACAATGTATAATAGCCTTACGATACGTTTAGTGCCACGAGCAATATATAGTAAACCCTTGAGTATGCACATTCATCTATTTACTATTAGCATGTATTTTGTAAAAGTACCCATTGCGATTTCGAGCGGGCAAGGACAACTTACCACCAGGATATGGTCTAGGTTACCAGTTCTTACTAGCTGGCCAGCAATGGCCCCAGACAGTCCCCATTGCTGCGATATACGAACAAACACAAGCTACTGCGCTCCATTTAACAAGGACTTGCCACTCTAAACCGCGGCTAAAAAATAATACTCAATTAGGTTATTCTAAGCGCCTTTTGTAATGGCCATGCTTCAACTTACACAATGCGGTTATAGAAGAAGAGCACGCAGCCCTTGAGTGCCCAGATCATAGTAACATAACTAACCCGTCCAGCGAGGAAGAATTTCGACCCAAACTCGTACCTTACGACCTGCTCATTAGTCAAGGACGCGCTAATTGCCTCGGTAAGACCGGCAACTGCACCATGTTGTCCTATTTTAGAGAGGCGGCAAATCAGTAACTGGCAGCTCTGCGATACGAAGTCACCTACCAAATACATCCAAGAAACCGATCATACACTTGAGGTTGCCAGAGCCTTTGTTAGTTGGGGGGGTTTTGCCTTGCGCTGAGAATGCAGACTTTCCACATACCGTCCAACACACGAGAACTACAAGGCTGAAATAGTCATCTCCTTCCCAGCCCTTGAATCCTACGGTTTTCCATCTCGTAAAGTACCGGAGGAGTATAACGAGGACTCCAATGCCATACTCTGCCCAAACTTCGGGTGAAAATCGTATCGTCATTTGCTATACAACAGCTAGGAATCAGACTTGGAGTGAGGAATAGAATTATCGGTTCGATTAGTTGTTTGCGGGTAAGGAGAGTGGCTTGGTGCAGTTTGTCAAACTCGAGGATCACGGGGGCGAGGTGCCAAGGCGGAAATGGACAAGGCATTGCTGTATATATGGAGCATCAAACAGGTGGTTGGAATGATTCACTCGAATAACGAGTAGTTTGTAGCTGCAAGGAATATTGCCAGGGGGCATGGTCTAGAAGCATGTGTGGCGATCAACACCGCGGCAGGAAGTTGAAACATGAGTGGCCTAGAATAATTAAATGTATCATTGTGGCGTCAAAGTAAGAACCAGGCTAGAACAAGATCCCGGCGACGACACAGGGCATCAAGCGACAAACTTGAGGCACTCTGAGGGAACGAACTGACTATATTAACCCCATTGTGAAACAGCAAACGCACTGTGACCCTAACAAAACTTGATTAAGCTAGACGTTGTGCTGACGAAAGATCACCAGACGGAGTACACGGAGTGGCATCCATGAATCAGCTCAATCTATACCGGAGATTAAATTAATCGCCACCCTGCGCCTCAAGCTCTCATGTTTGAATATATATTACAATTACCCAGCAAATGTCAATATACCCGCTGGGACCGCCGCCGCCGCCGCCACAAGGGACCTTCCGCACCATCTTTGTGCTGCCATTCAGTCAATCGTGTTTTGTGACAGACAAAGTGATAGGGACTTCAATAAAGCGACATGGAAGGATATCAGCTAGATACCTCCTCCCAACACAAGCTTTACAACCTCCTCACTCCGATCTGCCGATTATTCAGCGGATGACAAGTAACTACCGGCGAGCTATATTCCTTGGCTTCATTCAGAATGTCATCAATGTGTGGGGTTTGCTCTGTGTACTCTGCCACGGCAAAACGTTATTTTGGGGGTGCGGCAGGAGGATTTGACAGCTCGTAAATTGTTTCCAAGACCCCGTCAAAAGCCACCAGTTGACATGAGCGGCAAACCACATGAGCCATGTCACCAAGGTCTCGCTTGGCAATAAAACGGCCTACGCAGTTTCAGGCCAAACACACTATTAGTATCTGACGAGAAATTCCATATAGCGTTTCTTTCTGCCTGATTTATCTCGGATCTACACTGACGATGGAACTGTCAACCACTTGGTTTGAGCTGCTGATTTGCAAGCTGCCATATCTGTCCCGCTATTCAATGTTGGAATGATGCCTCTCCAGAAGCAGGGAAGAGCTTGCTAAAAGCCGCGGGAAGGCAGGATACCAAGAGCGTGGTTCTCGTTCCCCGGTAAGTATAATATCTGAGAAATCAGAGGATTAATAAAGGGCTTCCGGGGAAGCAGGGGAATCTGCATCTCGGGCCGCCTTACGGAGTACTGTCTTCATCCACGCCACCCACAACGACCCATGACTCGAACTAAACATACCCAACAGCCACTGCAAAAGCCGCCCATCCGGAAAAAGCATGCGACAGTCGTAAGATCGGGACTGCAAAAAAGGAACCAGACCCTTGACAATACGCCCCTACGGGCCTCCTTTTAACACCAGGCAGCCAAACTGTAACAGAAGAATTAACGGGCCGAAGCGTGTGTGCTTTTACCTCAACAATTTCCATGCCTAATTGCTGCATTAGGAAAGTCACCACCCAGTCAGCCAATAGGATGCATGGTTAGCTCAAACGCCACACTAACAAACGTCAAGTCAACTCCGAAATATTTCAAGGCAAACAATCCTTCTGGTATTTTCAACTACTTGTCTGCTGCTTCTCTTGATTCGCTACATCAGCGCCAAATCATCATGCACACTCCACCTCTTACAATTTTCTCCTCACAAATACTTATTGGCCCCTAGCCATTCCTTGAGTGAGGCAGCATCCCGCTGCTTGTACGCAGCCCGTCCACGAATCTTGTCCTTGACCGTCTCCAGAGTACGATCAAAGCTCTTGGTGTCCTTGTCCTTGAAGAAGCTGTCAATCTCATCGACGACAGAACCATCAGTGAAGCCGCCCAAGCTGACACGGACGAATCGGTCCACAACAATGGGGTTGCCGAGCTTGGTCACACACGCATCCCAGTTCTCCTTCATGTAAGTCCACTGAACCTGTCGGCCGACGGGGTTGCCCGCCAAGCCCATGCCGAGGACGTGCATGTCTGCAGCGTTGACCGCGTTGCTTGGGGGAGAGGCGTTGAAGTTGAAGGGAACAATGTTCTCCTTGAGCACTTGCTGGTCCTCAAGGGCAGATAGTGCATTAAGGCAGATCAGCTTTCCGTCAATGGACTTGGTGTTGGACCACTCGTTCTTGATGATGTCGACAGCACGAGCGCTGTCCTTCTTGACGGCGGTGCGCCAGACGGCAAGTCGGAGTGAAGGTGGGAGGGGGTTGGCCTCGGCGTTCTCATGCCAAGAGTTGAAGCGTCTGAGAGCTTCGTTGACAGCCCTAGGAATGAATACGTTAGCAGCGGCAAGGTACTACAGCAATTTCCTTAGCAAAACTTACTCGACATGCCCATTGGCAACTGCAGCGAGAATGATGCGCTTGCGCAACATTGTGGTAAGATATTCTTCATCCTCGGCGCCGTCCCAGCCAATTTCAGTCACCTTGTCCGAGAGAAGCTTGACAACAAAATTCTCCAGTCCCTTCTTAATATCCTCATCTTCACCAAACACCGACTTGACGGAGCCAATAGAATCAAGAACCTGGGTCCAAACAAGAGGATGAGTCTCCTTGCTGAAGCCCTCGAGGAAGGTGAGAAGAGCGGCGGTGGTGCTGTTGCCGGCAAACGCCAGGTCGGCTGTAGAACCGATAATGGCAATCTTGTCCTCGGTGCTCAGCCTATCCAGCTGCGTGCTAAGCTTCGCCAGGCGAGCAGGAGGATAGTTGACGCGGTAGAAGCCAGTGGCTCCGCTGTTCAGCTTGTAAAACTCATCATCAATATCACGAATGGTCTCCTCCTTCTGGAGCAAAGACATGGTGTTGATGCCACTCTCGCCCTTCTTGCCCTCGAGGCCAAGAGGCACCCACCAGGTGGTGGTATCATCCTCGGGCTTGACATCACCAGTGGACAAGAATCGGGACTGCTTGATCGAAATTTGTCCGGGTTCTTCGGCAACGGTGACTACCGGGTGTCCAATCTTGGAGATCCAAGGACCCATGAGAGCATTGACATCTTTTCCAGAAGCCTCGCTGAGAGCATCCCAGAGAGCCTTTGTCTTGGCATTACCGTATGCGTGAGCTTTGAGATAGTTGGACACACCCTTGAGGAAAGTTTCGACGCCAAGGTGGTTAGCCAACATGCGAATGGCAGAGCAGCCCTTGAGGTAGCTGATGGAGTCGAAGATCTGGTTGACATCGAGGGCATCACGGACAGGGACGTGGATGGGGTGACTGGCGCGGATGCCGTCGAGACGGAAAGCAGCCTCCATGCCCTCGTTGACGAACTGAGCCCACACCTGCCAGTCGGGGTGCAGGTGGTCGACGGCGTGCCAGCCAACCCAGGTGGCGAAACCTTCGTTCAACCACAGCTCATCCCACCAGTCCATGGTGACCAGGTTGCCGAACCATTGGTGAGCAAGCTCGTGGGCAACAACGTAGGCAACGGCATTCTTGAAACGGGCATCTGAAGTCTTCTCGTCAAAGAGAACCTGGGTGGTACGATATGTCACGAGACCCCAGTTCTCCATAGCACCGTGGGTGAACTCATGAACAGCCAGGAGATCGGACTTGGGGAGAGGGTAGTCAATGTCGAAAATCTCGGAGAAGAAGTCGATAATCTTGGGGGCGTGCTGCAAAGCCCACTGGCCCTGCTCTTTGAGACCGCGGGTCGTGTAGACGCGGACGGGGATCTGCTTGCCATTGTATCGGCGGTCGGTGAGCTGCTCGATGTACTCAAAGTCACCAACAGCCCAAGCCAAAAGGTACGTGCTCATGACGGGAGATGTCTCGAAAGAAACCATGTTCCAGCCATCCTTGGTGGGCTTGGTCTCCCTGACGGGCATGTTGCTGAGAGCAACCTGGTCGGCCGGGATCTCAATCTCAAAGTCGAACGTAGCCTTCAGGTTGGGTTCATCAAAGCAGGGGAAGGCACGGCGAGCATCGCAAGATTCAAACTGGGTGCTGAACATGTAGTGCCACTCATCATCATGGGGGACTGACTTGGCAGGCGTGACGGTAGGCTTGTACTTGGAGCGGTAGAAACCGGCCATTTCGTTGTTCATGATACCTTCAAAGCTGATGGCAATTGATGCCTTCTTGGAGACAGGGAGCTCCTGGTCGAAGGTGATGGTGGCACGCTGGGCACGCTCATCGTAGCTGAAGTTGGTAGACTCGATGGCTTGGGAGGACTTGGTGTGGTCAACGACAACCTTGGCGCCGGTAAGCTTGATCTCGAGGGTGTTGAAGACGATTTCCCTGGTGGGCTTGACAATCTCAGCGTCGATGCTGTTGGTCGTTGGCAATGTGCGTCAGCTATTGGAAGCTCACTCGAGGCAAATTGTCGGAGAGAAGAAGGGAGTAGAGTAGACATACGTCACTGTACCCTGGTAGGTCCAGTTCTTGAATTCAAGGTCTCGAAGGGAGACATTGTAGTGAGAGGGTTTCACATTATCGGGTAGGATCTCGCGGTCAGACATTTTGTGCGGATTTCGTGCTCTGGCATGAGCTGAGCAGAATCTAGATTGTGTCTGGGGAAGAAGACTAGGAGGATGAAAGAGAGAGTTAGCTCCAAGCTGTCCGGAAAGATAAATACAGCTTTGCCAAGCAAAGGTTGTGACGTCTGGGGCGGGCTCTCGCAATCCTGAGGCACACGGCAGCTTGACCCAATGTTTCTGACCCAGCTGACCAGTAATTGTATGACTGCAGCAGCCGTGGCAACCAGGAAACGTAATAAAATGGATTAAAGTGTCGCAGAGTGTGCATCAAAAAAGATGGTTGGAAAGCTTTGCCATCAAGCTGCCCCTCGTCTCCGTCTGCCCATGAGCCCATGTCCATCCCACCCACATGGCGTCGGACGAGATGAGGGACCTTTGAAGAGCGGGGTGCGTGCTGGGAGAGGAAAGCGGAAACAGTCGAGTCCAATCACGGACCGCCATAAGGTGAAGTGGGGGGAGGGGCATCTGGTTCAAACATCTGGTTCAAATGTTGCCAAGTCTGGTCAAAGAAATTGATGGAGGGCAAGCATGCAAGATCCTGACAACTATTGCCATCCGCCCATCAGAGCAAACGACGCATGCAGTGGCACGGAAGAGGCGCTTTCAATCAAGCACTCAGGCCAATTGAGAAGATCTTCGCGCAAGATAGATGGCTTATACGTACCTTGAGGAACCAAAAACAAGTGGCCGAGATGGTCTACGTGCAGCAGCTCCAGTTCCAGCTCCCGTTGAGAAACCTGACACAGATATCCAACTCTGCACGCCAGACCACCTACCACCGCATAACGAAGCCGTTGACGATTTCACAGACCAACCCAACGAGGCCTGATGCTTCCACCTCTGCGATCCATCGACAATCCCAACCCCAAAAGACCCCTTCTCGGCCGTCTTGCCCGCCTTGCTTCGGGTCAATTGCACCGCCCGTCTCCACAAGGGGTCACGACCAACGCCGCCGAGTTGCCGCATCAGGCATGTCGACATGGCTGCTTGAACCCCCGTAAAATAAATTTGTCACTGGGGCACAGCCGTGCTTCCGAAGCAGCTAGAAGCCAAGCCTGGACCAAACGCCGAACAGAAAAAAAACTCCCGTCCCTTCTTTGGCGCCTCGTTCCTGGCAGCGTGCTTTTTAGCTCAATTGACAAGCCGGAGTTGGTGGGTGCAAGCGCAAAGGAGCCGCAGGTTGGTGTCTTGCATGCGCGGGTTACTGTACCCGTGTTGATGTGCGTGGTCAATGTTTTTTCTGTCTCTCGTGCGTTGTTTTGCCTGGCACTTTTGTATGTTGCAGTCGGACGTGACGCACCCAAACGGCAGGAAAGTAATGAAAAAACCGTGTCTATGGAAAAGAAGAAAAGAGTGTAGTGGTACAGTAATAATACAAGTAGCGGCGCAGACTCTGCCGGCGCCAGAACCGAGTTTGCCGTCGTGATATATGCGTGAGAGAAATTTCACGTCGTGGACGGGTGCCTGAGTTGGCGATGTTGGAAAGGAGGAGTGCGGGTTCCCTCATAGCACTGTATTATGCACTGTGTGACGCTCAAGTGAGAAGGACAATCTCAAGATATTAGCCGCAATTTCTTTATATTTTCCTGCTCCCTTGTTTTGCCTCGATATTTTTCAGTCTTGAGGAAGTTAAAACTTATTTTAGCGGCGGCTTACCAATTCGGAACGAGTCGCAATACCCAAAAGGTGGCTTTTCATGGGTAATATTTAGAGATTGCCAAGATGAGATGCATGCATGGGGTGGAAATGGTTCGCCCTAGCACCTGGCCTTCTACCATAGGTAGATAGAAATGGGGGTTATTGGTATCTTTATTTTGACCCAGTTGCTACCTGCCACGTCCAAGACTCCTTGTCGATGGTATTATCCAAAGTATGTTGACGTTGAGGCAACTTTACACTTCCTTAACCATGGCAGGACCAAACCCAATTCCTTTTATGTTTGTTTCTTCCATCAGCATATATTACAGATTTTATTAATTAGATGACGACTCTCCATTGAAAACATGTAGTCAATAGTCCATACAGTATGGCAACTCTCGAACTGTTATACCAAATACATGTGCCGCCACAAAACATCACATATCCGCATCGCAGAGATATCCTACTGGAATTATCAATGGCGAGTTTCACTACATGCTGCGACAGGACTTTACTTTACGAGTTTAAAGCCAGAACGGGCAGCCACTCTATTCCAAGTCTTGAGTGCTTCATTTCATGCGGACCTACCCTAGACGGATCTCAGGATAAGCCTTGTAGACGTGGCCGTTAGATGGGACACCAGTTAGAAAACAATCAAAGCGACAACACCAAGGACGTTCTGTCATAGAAGCCTAGCAGCGCCTGGCACCAATATTATACTCCTGCCAACAGTTCTTGTACCGATAGTCCATCCAGCGGCAGAATCAGTATCCAGTCCATTGATGACAACTGCACCGCTGAATACATCACGGTTCTACATCTCATCACCATCAGTCACAAGCAAAGACGCACAACACTTCAAAGCCAAATTCAATAGTAATGCAATATCCAGTGCCAAAGCCTGTAATGCCACCCACCATCCATGCAAACGCCATCCCAAATAAAACAAATGCACCATCCGTCCCAAAAGTAAATCCGTACCCATGCATCATTCGTAGATTCAATGAACCAATCAATCCCAGACCACAGACCACAATCATCCCCCATCCTTCAATCTATTCATCAAAACAACCAGACCTGTGGACTTCTAACGGACCCTTTGCCGGCCATCACGCAATATCCTCCTGCTGTATCTTGGTGGCAACCGCATCCCACCACGGACTGTGTGCTGCTCTATCAACAGCACCAACCTTATCCAACAAGTCAGAAATATGTCTCACCCGCTCGACAAATTCGGACAATCCCAAACTAGCCAGTTTCTCGCCCGCCGTGTTCGCCGCCTTGACCTTTTCGCTCGCCGACCCGGGTGCGAGTCTTGCGAGGATATTGCCTCGCAGACGAGTCAACAGTAATCGAAGCACAGGTTCTCGAGGCTCCATGGACTGCTCAGACATTTCTTGGCTTGCCTTGAGAACTTTGGTTACCAGAGCGCGGAGGTGGGACTTGGTGACGGCTGGCATGGAACGACCTGCTTCGAGGGCGGCCATTGTGCCTTGAACAGTCGCGTCTAACGAGGAATGGTTGGCTTCCAGGACCGTCATGATCCGAGTTGCTTCCGTCTTCCAGGCAGACCGCACATCACGCTTGAGGATATTCTTGCACTGCAGCAGCACAGCCCCGGCGGTAATGATGCGCTGAATCATGGTAGACACTTCGTTGATGCGCCGGTGATCAAGCTGCAGCATTTCCGGAATCTGCTCCATTTTCACTGGTGTAGGTTGTGTGAAGACATCGACCAGCAGCTGAGCATAGAACCGAGCAGCGGTCGGCTGTGACTTGGGGTGGTTGATGCCCTCTGGATCTCGCTTCTGCACCTCGTTCATCACCTTGGCGGTGGCCGATCTCCAAGCAGCCTCAGCAATGTTCAGGTTCATGCCTCCCTCCACAATGTCCGCCGTAAATCGCTTCGCTTCGTATTGGGCGGCAGATTCAATCAGCTGCGGCGCGGCAATTCTCAGCAGGTAGTTGATATAATCACAAAGCATCACGTCGATGAAGCTGTTCAACACCTCAACCCGATCAATCAAGTCACCGTCGCTCAGCTTATTCTGTACCAAATCCTTGACCTCGTCATCCCGGAAAGGCGCGCACAGCTTGGGAAGTAGTGAGCCCATAGCGGTGAAGAACTTTTCGTAGGAGAAGCTGCCCAAGGTGAATTGTCTTTCGGCCATCTCGGGATCGAGAATCTCCCCAATGAGATTGTACATTGAGTTGCCGGGTTTCAACAGCCGTTGCAACTTCTCCTTGATGTTTCCAGCCATGAGAATAAAATACTTGAAATTTGCCACGGTATCATTCTCAGCCATGGCAGCCCTCATCTGCATGTACAGCGGTCGAGCCAGAACAGCCTGCTGCTCCACGTACTCTTCAGATGGAATTTGGTACTCCTTATTAATAGCCAGTTCGTGGACGACGATACGATTGTCTGGCAGTAGACCATTTAATCCAGTCTTAATCACGATAGGTTTGCTTTCGCTTCTGCCCAAGGGCGTCGCGGGGGGCGTGAGGGTCTGCGACTCCGTCGACACAAGGCTTGAAGCGGTGGCAGTTGCATCACCGGCAGATCCGTCGTCGGCAACTCGGGGCTTCGTGTCCCCGGTCTGTTTCTTCGCTTTGCGAGACTTTCTCGCTTCACTAACAGCCTTGAAGATCAACTTTTTGCCCCTCTCTGCGCCGGCCAGCTTCTTGATTCGCACAATTAGCATGAGTTGGGAATCTTGGATGCTTTGTCGGTAAAGAGCAGCCGCCGCGTCATCTGTTGTGTCCTTGACAGTCTGGAAAATAGCATCCAGCTCCACGAACTGCATCAGCATGACTTCAATCAGCGCGTTGGAATCGCGAGATTTCCAGGAGATAAAGGCGTTGTAAAAGACAGCATATGCCTCCGGGAGAGTATTTTTCAGTCCTGGGGGCATCGTGTACCGGTTAGACGCAGTGAGCCGCACCAGAATGTTCTCAAAATTGACAAGAAGATCCTTCGCCTTCCCAACTAAATCTTGCAATTGGGGGTTTGCCAGGTCTGTGCTGGGCAATCGGTGGGAAACCAAGACATCGTCGGGTTCGTCATCCTCTCCATGCTCATTCTTGTTGCTCAATACCTGATTAGGGTGGCCCAAGATGAGGAACGCACTCAAAAATGTGCGAACAGCAGCCATCTCGTCCACCGATCCTGCCTCGCCTTCTTGAAGGCCGCATATTGCCAAAAGTCGTGCCGTAATAATCAAAACCTTCTCTTGCGCCAGTAGTTCAACCACTGTATCGAAAGATGTATCTCTAATTCCGTCAACGGACAGCCCTAGGCTGTTAAACTCTTGAATAATCTTCTTGCGAGTGCAGCCCTTCCACCACCCTTGAATGCGTGCGGCAGCATCATCCTCAGACAAGGCGGGTCTGGCATCGTCCCTGTCTTGAGAGGAAGCATCATTTGCCTTTCTAGTCATGACACTCTGACCACGAGCCCGCTTCGTAGCATTTTTACTTCGAAGCTCTTCTCGCCTTTTCTCCGCCTCAGCCATGCGCTCCTCAATCTGCGCGCGCATCTTGGCAATCTCCTGTTCCCTTCTCTCCTTGGTCAGTTCAGCAACTTGTTTAGCCTTCCGAACCTCCTCTGCGCAATTGGCAACAATCTCAGCCAAGTTGCGCTCCCGTGCTTGCTGGGCAGCAAGAGAACGCTCTTCAGACGCAGTTGGACCACGAGGCTGCGCCTTGGCGAGCGCAGCACGAAGCCGCACCTTTTCGGCGTGGGCGGCCCTATCGGCAAGACGGGCTCTGCGGTCCTCAAGGAACGAGGCCCGTCGGAGGTGCTGCGCAACATATTTACTTTGGTCGTTGTCGTCGCGAGAGGCGGTGTGCTGAAGAGAAGAGCATCGCGAATGAGCCGAGGAGATAGAATTACGTCGTGACGAGGCGGCAGAGTCTCTGCGACGAGCCTGTGAGGGTCGGTAGAAGCGAGCCGCTACTCTGGGAGGAGGCGTATATATCCTATTGTCTTGTTCTAGCACATCGTCGTCGGACGGCGGCATAGCAAGGTCCAAATCCATGGCCATGGTGTCGTCGGATACAGGGCCATTCGATTCTTCGAGGGTTCGTGAGGGGTCGGTAAGATCAGCAGATGGGCGACGCATCATGGTCTGTCGGATATTGAAGCCTGCTCGCGAGTACGGAGCAGGCGGAACAGACGGCGCGCAGGCTGTTCTTAAGAGGAGAGGGAGTGAGAGTTTGAACTTGACAGGGTTGGGCGTTGGAAGTGTGACAGTAAGATGCGCCGTAGCCGTTTGCGGTACCAGCCGCACGACGAGTCAGTCAGGCGTCACGGAGCGACGAGGCACAGAACAGCAGGGTTCAAGGCTGCGGCTCCTCGAACCAGATCCAAGACGAGGATCAGGACCAGTAAGATAGGATGCGACCGTTGTAATGATCGGGTGTTTTTATCAATAATTGTGAGGTGAGGGCCGTGTTGAGGGAAGGATGAACCGCGTCGCGTCCTGAAGGTCAACCGTCGCAAGCAGTTGAGCGTCGAAAGCAAGGGCACAGCACCTAACTTAGAATGTACGACCTGGCCTGTCCAAGTTCCCTGCTCATGCACGCTGTAAAAAAAACAAGGAACTGATCAATGCTGGCAGGAAGCACGTAATCCAAAACGCAGCAAAGCCCAATCTGTCGCCACAGGCAAACCAAACGGTTGCGATCCAACCAACTCCGTGTCGTCGCAACTGTCGATTGTTTTCAGAAAGAAGGCCAACAAGTTAAAAGGTTCAAACCATGACGCTAGTGGTCGTTCAGCGGGAGGCAGAGGGTGGAACGGAAGAGGTAAAGGTAAAACCGGCGATGGCGGGAAACAATGCTCTGGCTTGAATTGGCTTGGCTTGGGAATGGAGCGTACGCTTTGGTTCCGGTGCAACCATGAAGATGGCCTTGCTTGTCCATTCGACAACGCAGTCGTGGGCATTGGAGAGTGTGATGAGTGGGCGCGGCACCAGACTGCTTGAGGTGGGGGCAACGGGAAGGAAGCTTCAACGCCATGCTGACAACATTGAACTGGAAGGCACCAGATGCTGGCACCAGAGCTTTGGAAGGTTCCAGTTTCGGATGGGGATGGGTGGGGCAGATGCCAGCATTCGCCTCCTCAATCTTGTCCGTCAAGTCTCAGGTGCTCGCAATTACACCTTGGTCGTCTAAGCCAGGCTACATCATCATGATAATAATTGTCCATCACCTGTCCATGCCGTCCTCATAATGACAGGTTTCCGCTTCATTTGCCGGCGCAGTACTTACAGCACCGTCTAGACACACAAACCCCCAAATTGAAATCAAAAGGCCACGCTCCGTGCGCCCAACAGCTCCAATCATCATCAACTTCAAAAGACGCAAAACGACCATTGCCCTCCGCAAGCAACAAGACAGGAAGTCATTTGATGTCATATGTCCTGTCACATCCGATAGCCTGGCACATGGTCGCCAGCTCTAGCCCCAGCCCCCTCCCGAATCTGAATCCGGAGTGCATGCGCCGAGTTCCAATGCATGGGCATGCAATGCGATGCGGGCGGGCAGATCTTTGGCCATGGAATCTTGCTAGTTGCTAGCCACCGGTTCTCATTTGCGACAGCTGTGCATGTCCAAAGTTGATACGTCATATCATACTCCCTCTACCTAGGTAGGCAGCATGGACAGATTTCTGTGCCAGGGGCTATTTTACCGTCATGTCCAGAGTACTTACTACACCATTGTAGATGTGATGGCACGGCTTCACCCATTGATATCAAGTAATCAAGTCTCCGTCTCATATCTAGCCCCAGCCCTCACCATCAGTCACAACACTCGTAGTAAATCTGAATCTGTAAAAGGCGTTGATGTATGATGATAATAACACTCATCCTACTGTAATAAATACTGTTACAAAACATAGGTCGTCTGGGGTTGCATATTATCTAGCACGCCCTATTCCATCGTGACCCTGAAGAAGAAAACAACCCAAAGCAGAAAAACAATCATCAGGCATCCTACTTTGTTGCTCGTTTCCTATGGCGTGAGATTTGGGACTGTGTCCGCTTTTATGAATCTAGCAACCTCTCTCCAGGAGGTGCTTGCTGTCGCTCATGCAATTCCGAGACCCGGACCTGAAAAGAGTATCCGGGTTCCAATATCAATTAATTCCAAAACGCCCTGTTTTGGTTCGGTAACACTCCCAACCCAAGAGAAGATGCTTCCGAACCCCAAACAATTTCGCCGATCCCATGAATTTCTCCCGCTCCGCCTCTGGGCGTAGGGAAATAGAAAACCGAAACGAAAAGAAACGAAAATAAAACCCGGCGTGTTGCTGTATGCTATGCAACTCCATGATTCGAATCCCCTCCAATCCCCCCATCTCTGCTGCGTCTGTCGGTCGTTGCCATCAGGACGCAGCTGTCCAACTTCCTCCAATGTTAATGCGTTGATCAACTTCTAACTTGCTGAAGACTGCCACTTCGCGCCCTGCCACTGATGGAACTTGAAGTCTTATCCTGCATCCTGCTGAGCCATTCCAGGATGGTTTCGTAGCACAGTACATATTGTCGCAGACTCTGGACCATGCTAAGTCGCTGTTCTCTGAAATCTTGCACCGTCTTCTGAATCAAGTCGATTCCATCGTCTTGGAGCCATGCAGTGTCGATACCACATGATTCCCATGCCTGGAAATTAGTGCTACCGTTGCCTCTGTCAAAGAACCCCTGCGAAGCTGGTTCCTTGGTAGTCATCGGGGAGATCGAATCGTCCAAAATGTCCATTTTGACGTCACCCTCGCTGTCCCGAGCACGCCCTGCCGACAAATTGGCCTGTCGCTGACGCTTCAGCATGTCAATCACACTATCTACCGTGCAAAATGCTCCGGTTCTTCCACATCCCGCTGAGCAATGCACAAGCATCGGCCGAGAGTTGGCATCTGATTCCGGTTCATCATACCAAGTGACCGGGATCGAGTCAATCGTCGGAATCTTGGAGCCGACGATGGATGTCGTCTCCACCGGCATGGCGGCTCGTTGCATTAAATTGGCAAGTTCAACAAGGGCAAGAAGATGAGACGGTTGAGCCGGAGTTCCAAAGTCGGGCCAGGCTGCAAAGTGCAGGTGGGTGATCTCTCGCATCGGCGCAAAGGGGTGCGCAGCGTGGGACAAGGCAAACTTTCTAATCGTGACATATGGTGTATCTGAATGTCCTGGGCCTTGAGGAGCTGGGCTCGGTGACTGAAAGGTAGTAGTTGTGTTTGCGCGTCTTCGTCCAAATTCTTGTGTCGGGAAGGACGAAGGCGTCGAGCTCGATTCAGACCGGTGCTTATCAATGTCCAACGAAGCTTTCTTTTCGGAAAGCGCCTTCAGCCTAATCGGTCCAAAATCTCGACCCTTCCAGTATGGGTGACACTTGAGTTGGCCACCTTCACTCTCGGCAGTCAACATGACAATGACGCGGATGTCTTGCTCCCAAATCACAGACCAAAAGTCCTAAACATGGATGATTAGCTGACGTTTCCTTCATTTGACCAAGGCTGCAAGGTTCACAAGCTCACCTCGTATGTCGCAGGCAGTGGCCCTTGGGTTGCAATATATCGCTTGTTGCTCCTTGAGGCGGACAAGTGGCTCGCGTTGACGTAGTCACACGATCCGTCACGGGCCTCCTGCAATCGGACTCTGGCATGCTCAAATGGCAAAATGTCTTTGTAGCGATTCTTTGCGCCCTTTTCAACACCCGACAATTGGAACTTGCAGTCCTGGGGCTTTTCTTTGGGATTAAATGCAGCATATGCAGTTCTCATTCGTGACTGCTCATCCAGCTCAATATTCAAAAATTTGTTGGAAACCCTTTTGCCATGGTCACTCTGGGATGATGCGTCCCTGAGCCAGCTTGGTAGTAATGGCGATTCCAAGTCTTGAGGACGACCAATGTCGAACTGACCCACGCCATCTGCAAGATCCATATTCTGTCTGATATTAGAAAAGAAAGGATTGTGGTCGTTATTCATCGTTGGCAGGTTGACACCACCAATTACCGGCGCAAGTGCACTCTTGTTCAAATTGCTGCAGTTCTCTCCTGTCGGCGATTGTGAATTTGACGATCTGTCAATAAGCTCGGGAAATGATGTGCTGAATATTGTAAATCCTCCACGAAGTATTGCGGTATTCCCTGCGTAACCCTCGTTGGTAAACTTCTTGATCATGTTTTGTGCCGTGACCGCATCACGCTTGTCGGATGCATGAGCATCATACACAATAATCCACTCCATCTCACGCCATTTTGAGAACTGTTCGGAATCTAGATTGCCCTGAAATGTTTGCTGAAGCTTTTTGAGGTTAAAAGTGGCACGTTTGAGGAGAGTGGTTGGTATACAGAGATTCAATGCCCCCTCAATACGAGACTGGGCAAAACTTTGAGAAGAGCGAATATCCAACAGGAGCATATTGGACTCTCCGTTACCTTGTATCAAATTTTTGAGCTCGTCACCAGATATCATAGACGGTGATCCAGGATCCAGTTTTGGCGGCAGAGTAGTAGCACGAGTTATATCAGCCAATTCCGGTGATGGAGGGTCCGCACGGGGTAGGGTCAATGACAGCCGAGAATCGTTGGGATCTGCTGAGGGCAGAGAAGGTCGTTGGAGAGGTGTTTCAAGCTGTCCCGGTGATTCAAATGGCGTCATGCCAGTGATCTGGGTTGGCATGAAAGAAGATTCCGAGTTGCGTTTCGAATCTGAGGAGACGTATGCTGAGTCGTGCAGACTATTCTGGTCGGCGTCGCTCTTATTCATCAACTTTGGCTTGACGGAACTGACAGACTTGGGAAAGGAGGCATCGGAGCCCGTGTCGCTTGTGTACGTGTGCCATCTGGGTGGCCGAGGTCGAATAGGTGTGGGGTGTGATGTTGGTGGCATAGCATGGGACGTAGCAAGTGAAAATGACTTGCCTCTGTTGAGATCTGCAGCCTTTTTGAATGCTTCGAATTCAGGATTCGGATCCAAAGTAATCTGCTTCGGTAAGGCGGCCGCAAAGGACTTTACTGAAGAGCTTGGGCTCCAGTTCTCTCTCGCCAGTCCTGATGATTCCCTTGGATCGTTGCCAGGTTCGATAACGAGTCCAAAGTAGTTGGGACTTGGTGCCCGTCCACCCTCCGCAGCGATTGTAGGGGACAACATCGGGGGGTAAGCTTGGCCGACAGAATATGGTGCTCTCGGTGAAGTCGCCGGGGATGTTGTGGATTTGGTCACCCTATGTGAACGTGAGCCATGAGAATGGTGGTGGGAATAAGGACTCGGCGCGGCAGGAGAATGCCGCGACTGAGTCTTCATCTCGTAAAGAATTAAATCGGGCAAGTTTGCGTGCCGAATGTAAAGCCGTGCATGGAAAGATAAAGTGGTGACGCTTTGAACGATGAAACACGGCCTATAGCGCGAAAACCTAAGGCCCTAAACGAACTAGAAACTATGAAGTCATGGCAAGAGCTGTGACACGTGGATTTGGTGGTGAAGAGAGGCTGGAGAGGGTTCAAAGTATAATTGTTGCTAAACTTGTTGGTGGCGGGGCCCAAAGGGGTTCGTTGCTGTATGCTCCGCAGAAGAAGAGGTGTCGAGAAAAAAGACGAGATGCTGGCTTCGAGATGTGAAGATGAATGAAAATCCGAACCAGAACGAGGTGGAAGTCGACAACAATGGCGAAAAAAATGGAGCCAGTACGCACGACGTCAGAGATGAAGAGTGGCGGTAGTGTGAGAAATACGAAAAAGGGACCATGCCCTGAGGCAGAACAGTGGTTGTTTTGTGGATGACTGACGTCTGGTTGAGTCTGGTGGCAACAAAGATCAGGACCCAGAGCCCCGGGTCTCACGTAGCTGGTGGCGTTTCCCAGAACTTTAACAGAGAATGATTTCTAAGGCGAAGCGCGCGGCGCCACGGGGTGAAAGCTTGTCCCTCTTGCCAGCGGGGGCGGCTATCCAACAACAAAGGTTGCAAATAGAAACACAAGGCAGAAAAAGAAAGCTCGTGCGTTGTCTCCTTCAAACCTCAAGGTGCCGAGGAACAGTAGGTAGGGTCGAACTGTGTGGATAGAACACACACACACACACAGAAAAGGAAGAAGGGAATTCAAGGGAGAAAGAGACAGAAGCACGCTAGAGGGGGTGAGGAGTACAGGATGATATAAAAGAAAGTCTGGTCTGTGCTAATTCAGTCCTCCGCAATGCGTGTCGTTGGGTCGGATCATTGAAGGGGAACACCGAACAGCAAAAGAAAAAGATAGCAACAGGATGACCCGGAATAGTCCAGGAGAATTTCAAGGGGGGTGGTCGGGAAGGTGAACAGGCGAACAGGCGAACAGTGGAACAGATTGACGCCAACAGCAGCGGTCAGGACCCGGACGAGGCTCGAGGCTTGGGATTTGACGCTAATCGGTCAAGTTGCTTGGGGTACCACGACGGACGGAAGAGGGTCTTGTGCATGGATGCGATGGGGATGGGTAGAGAAGCGGCTCTCTCCTTGTCTCTCTCCCTGACTGTCAACCTCTTTTTGTCAAAAGTCGGACTGACGTGCTCTGGACCAGATTAGCGCATGTTGACATGGGGACAGGGCAGGGAGACAAGGGGCCGGATGGACGAGCGAGGGTGTGGTGTGGGAGAGTGGATGTTGATGTGGATGTGGATGGTGAATGATGAATGATGAATGATGGAATTGATGGACCAGACAGGACAGGGCTGGATGCTCCAGTGGGATTTGAGTTGGTCGGTACCTTGAACCGGTGCACGACAGGCTCGAGACGTGTTGTGTGTACCCAGCCCAGGTAACAAGATGTCGAGGAGCAGCAATGCTGTTGTTTTTTGTGCCTCTGTTCAAATTGGTAGGTCAGCGGCAACAGGGAGGTTGGCGAGAATGAAATTGCATCGCCGCAAAGCAAAACCGCACGACTGGATTGACACTTGCCTTCCATGTCGTCTGGTTAATTGACTTGACTGGAGTTTTGGTGCATGGTGCAGCACAGGGCACAGGGCACCAGAGGCACGTGTCTGGTCTCCATAGTGTCTGGTCTGGTCTGGTCTGATCAAGTTTGCTCAGGAGTCAAATGTCTGATCTGGTACGGAGTACATACAAACCCAGTCTGGTCCAGCTTGAGACTTGACTGGATCGGAGCGATTTAATTCATCACTTTTCGGTGGCCGTCCAAAACCAACAACATTGACGAGAAACCACCAGACATCTCAAAAATTCACCTGCACTGGGCATGGAAGGATAGCAACATTTGAACATTGAACCAAGACACCTCGAGACACCAGTAACCAGATTGCCAGACAAGACAAGCAATTGCGAAACCCACCCCCCGTGTTCGAGATCCACTGCCGGGGGCCAAACGACACCACCAAGATTCGCCATCTGACAGACATGGCATGTTCCAGACAAGTCGATATCCGCACACTACCTCGACCGGTGTGGTTTGGTGTGCCTGGTGGTTCCGAAAACTTGGAAACTGGGATACAGCTACCTAGGTACCTAGGAACTTTGGAGGGATTGTATGCATGGCATATATGTCAGCTTGCCCGACTTGTTGAATCCCTCAGCAGCCATTCGGTCCCAGGCTGACACTGGTGAGTGAGTGCGCGACGCTGCTATCTGACAACCCTCGGTCTCGACTACATCCAATGGTCCATGGAACGACTGCGACCAACCCCAGTTGACGCAAACTGCTCCTGCCAAGTACAGTGCTCTGTATTTTCTCAAAGTTGCCTTGACTGCGACGCGTGCTCGAGAATCGGGTGAGTAGGGTGTTTGATATCAAGGCCAATTACGAAGTACATTCGCCTTCGATATTGGGTCAAGAGACTGATGTCTGGTCTGGTGGCTGGAGACGTGAATAGTTTTGACCACACGAGATATTTCTCCCCAAACTTCAAAGACGAGCTTTGTATCACGGTCACGGTTGAGTCGAATCCCGAACTCGCTTCAACACGCATCAAATTTGATCAAACTGATTCGATGCCCTGTCAACTGTGCCCTTGGCTTCATTATTGATGAGCCAAGCTATACCAGAGCAGATCCCATTTGACATCCATGGGGAGTCGAGCCCATGTGTGCTCAAGTGCTGGTTCATGTCCCGTCTGGTGCCCCCTGGTGCCTCCCTGTACCCAGTACTTGTCTGCCCAAAATCCCCAAAGGGCCTGCCGTGGGCTTTTGCCAGCCGCCACTATGCCCCAGGCAGTAGCGGGTACCTGCCAGAGGATGTCCTGGCGTCAACTGGTAAAGTCAAATCTCGGCCAGATCAGTTGATGCCAGGCTTCACCAAGTACTTGCCATCAGATTCGATGTGAGGTCCAATGTTAGGAATTGGTGAATATTCCGACTAGACCCTGACATGTTTGTCTTCCCTTACGCACTCGACATCTCTTTCCAAGGTGATATCGAACTGTATGCTGTCATCAAGTATCTTCAAGAGAGAAAATTATCATCATCCCATGCACCTTGTGCCATTGATGTCTGGTGTTTTCTTTTCCCATTCCACACCAACTCCTTGACCGATGGTCTCCTTGATGTCGGGCTTGTCCAGCCCACCTTGCGGCCTCGTCGTCATTGAGGCGCCAAGGGTCTCTCCCTAGAGTGCCATTTGAGTGCCATTGCAGTTCCGCTAGGGCGTTTTCTCCTCCGCCATGAGCGCCAGCAGACTGCCAGAAAGGTCTCCATGAACATCTTGACGCTCCAAGCCGGCGTCAGAGCGGCGTCAGAGGGGCTCGCCTGCGTCTTCCGCCAACCAAGTCTTTGGTGGCGCCCCAGCAAAACGTCACAGCGCCGCAAGTTGACTTGGCACACGGGGTCCAGACTCTTTAAGAATCTCGAGAAATCCACATCGAACATTTGAAGATCCACTAGCCCATTGCCCTTTGACTGTTTTGGTTCAGTGTAATACCGGACAGTATGGAGTACTCATCATTGCTTGAACTTGCGTTGCCAGCTTTCCTTTTCTTCAACTCCAAATCGATGACTGCACTATACATATTAGTGCTTACAGTACAGTGCTGTAACTGTCCTCTGTAAATGCACTTATTATCACTCAATCTGTGGCAATTGAATGCTCTAAACAACACAAGCCATGGACCCCGGGTGGATGAATTGGGCACTCTTCGTGCCCTGGCTCCCAGTCTCCCAGTCATGCGTCGCTGCCTGTTGTATCCAACCAGAGAAGCTCCGTCTGCATCACCTGCTGGATAAAAAATGACTCGATAAATGAATTTGCAACCCTTCTACAGACCTCAACTTCATGCCCAGTGTGTCATAGACGCCGAGCATCCAATTTGCAATTTTGGTGCAAGGTCAGGTTCCACGACACCAACATAACCGTCCGGCCGCCTGACGCATGCATCATCGGTGAAGGCATCAGTAAGTACGTTCCAGACGAAGTGCAGGCAAGGTATGGGCGGAGTGTAGTCCAGCCGATTCCACCATGCTAGGCTTTGCCTTTAGTAACCAGCAAGGCACATCCAACCCCGGATGGGGGTTGGATGTTGGGGGTTGGATATTGTCCAGACACAATGAGATAGACCCTGGTAACTTGAAGTCAATGAAGCTTTCACCACCACTGGCAACCTTGAGTCGATTCTTTTGGTGATGTACAGACTATGTTGCGTTCTAATGCGAGTCGGGTTGTGCATAGCACTTGAGATCCTCGAGAGTCAGAACACACGACCAAGACATGACGTCACAAAAGCGATTTGGTTCGGTTCTCTTTTTGGACCATCTTGCCACACTTGGTTGGTCCAAGCTTTCTTTCCTGCGCCCAAGCGAGTCAAGCACCAGTCCTGTTGATGAGCTTTTTTCAAAGGTCTCGCGGCGCGATGTCCCAGGTCTGGTCAATGTCAGAAACTGCTGTGCAGATGTCCTTTTCGTTTTAGTGCCATTCCATTCTGGAAAGGAAGAACAAATGAAAATCCGTGTTGCTGGATACTTGCCCGGGTGATCGCTCCATGAGCTGCACAAGCTTGGGCTAGCAGGGCCGGAGCTTGTTCGCCGGAAATACCTCCAGACCCCTTGCTGGAAATAAGCTTGAGCTGTTTCATGCTCAAAGTCCATGCAGCCAAGAACAAATTCCGTTCCTCGTCGCCTCAGTCTCTAAAGCTGCCTTCAGCTGAAACTGAAAACGGCACCATGAGGAGGAAAATGTCAAAGTCCTAAGTTGACTGTCGCATGTAGTCTGGCACTCCATTGTAAGGGAATCATCGCGTCGACGGGATTAAACCAGCCTGGGACGCGACAAGCATGTTAGCCGCAAGATTTGGTAAACATAATCGCTGTGTTCCCCAAGTCACCTTGGACGACAATCACCGCAGATAGGAGATCATTCTGCTTCCAACCAGCTCACGTTACCAGACGACCATGTACAATGCGGCAGCTTTGATGGTTGATGCAAGTTGTCTTTAGCATGGGAAGCTTCGACTTTCTTCAAGGAAAAATCGCATCTGGTCGCGAATGCGGACCCAACATTGAATGCTGATGCCATGGGATCTTGATCCCAAGTTGCCTGTGAGCTGGAGAGGGGAATTACGAGGGCATGGGCGGATTGACGACTCGGTCTTGAGATTTAGGAAGGAGCGACCAACTAACGTGAAGTCTAGATTAGTCAAGCACCTAAGTAGGTGCTCTGCTCACATCAAACAGAATTATGGACATGATCGTGACAATATTCCCTTCCTCTCAAACATGACCAGCCAGAGCAGAGCCACCACTTCTTGATTGAGGATCCGCCTTGTTCAATGTTCATATTGTGGCATGTTGTCCACCATCCCACCACCACAGTCCCGCCCAAAAACAGTCGGTTTCTCGACAAGAAGGAGCTCAACAGTGGCAACGAAACCAACAGTCCATCACACCAGCCAAGATCCTTCGCCAGCACTAGTTTTATTTTCGAATATCCATCCAACCACAAATGTTTTCATCAAGCGTCTAACGATTTCGGTCCCCTGGTTTTGCGGCTGCCATTTGCTCCCGCCAGGTTGATAATCAAGATGCAGGGTCCTTTTGCCGACTTGATGCTGCAGAGGGGGATCGTCGCTTCTACTTGTGGGCGTCACTGTCCTGCGTCAGAGGCAAAGCATCCAGCCAGTCCATGACAAGGAAGACACCGCTAGAATTATTGACTTGAGGAGCGAATAACCCAAGTATGCCACCGAGGCATCCATGCACACAAGCCTACCCGTCTTTCGTCGAGAGGTTAGGTCTTGAAGTGCTTAGTACGTCAATCCATTGAGACAAAGACGCGTCTTGGTAGGCTTGTCACAGTTTCTACTTTGCTGTCTGGAGAAGTCACTTGGCTAACTGCCCAACTTGCCAACCAACCAACCAACCAACCAACCTGTCCAACCTGTCCAACCTGTCAAGGATGAGCAGTCAAAGGGCAGTTGATTTGTTCGAGTTTAAGCCGCAACTGAGGTCGTTGTGCAGATCTCCTCGAACGGCACGCCGATCAAAGATTCTAGACTCCTGCAAACGCAGCAATCAAACCGGTCAGTCGACCAGTGTGGATGCGTGTGATTTGTCCCTTCGGCGGATGCTGATCCGACACTAGCTGCCAGGCGAAGAACACTTGACGTTTAATCTGGTCTGTCATGTTTGAAGACACCTGAGGCGGAAGCAGTTTCCAGCACTCTCACCTGGCCTGCTGCTATGTGAAAACGAGAAACAAGAGCGCCCTGGCCCTCGCAGGCTTACCGGATTGAAGCGTGCGCAGTTAGGTAAGAGGGCTGGCCTAAGATGGACAGTGATTGACCGCCCCTCCTCTCTCTTTGTGACTGGCAAGCTTGACGTGATCATGCAAGAGAGAGCATGCCGTTATGCCCGGTGCCGGTGTTTAACCAGTAGATCTGCTCCACAGCTGGATATACTTGGTTTGTCATGCAAAGCCGAAGCCGAAGCCAGGGTATGGTCACGTAGGGTAACTCGTTTGACAGACTAAACACTGCGGCGCAAAGACATCACCATAACTATCATGATGAGCACATGCTCTTGCCCAGACTTAAGTTTCATAGCAGTGTAGTCTAGTCTCCAATGTCCTCTAAACACTATCGTCAAAATGTAAAAATGAATTTGATGGCTTCTCTTAGAGGCAGTTCACCGCGTAGCTGACAGGACGGACTCGCCCCTCCGTTGCGATCCACCCAACAAATTAATATGCGCCCTCTTTGGTGAGAACGGCATCGATATCTGACTAATGGAACACATTTTCAATTCCGAAGCCGAGAATATTTACCCAAAGGACATTCCCTGGGTGACATTTGATGCCGGTGATAAAAGGTATGACACCATCCCGTTGTAAGCAACATTACTGATACCAATACAGTTCAAGGACTGCTGAGAGTCTTATATGAGCCTCATCATCCTCCAGAAACCAACACGGGCCGAACATCGGAACTCCAAGTGCGCATACGCCACAAGTTTCAAGCAACGTTAAAACCCACAAGATAACTCGGCCATCATGTCTAACGTTCAAGCTGTTACAAGTCTCGAAGACCGCAAGAAGGCGAGAGATAACATTCCCAAGGCTCCGCCTGCGTATCTTCCCACGGCTGGGTCACCTCTGGCCGTTGACAAAGAGGCCTATGCGGCCATGCAGAAAGCTCCTAGGGTTCTTATTGAAGAATTCACTCTTCCTATTCGGTCAGGTCGAGCATGGGAAGCACCAGCCGGGTCAATTGTGAAAATCAGCACTCCGGATGGGCCACAAGTTGGTAAGTATCCCGCCCGACAGCTCTCTCACATACGATGAATCTCTACCACTCACGCATCAATCCTTTCATGTATCGCTATTGAGGCTAATACGAGCCAGGGGATTTGAACATCTGGAATCGCCATAACCCCCGCGAACGCTTCTGGGCAAGCCGCACCAAGCAGCTTCACGCCTCGCATGTCAGCACCTTCGACCGCCTCTGGTCCGTTCTTCCATACATGCGACCCCTGGCTACCATTATCCACGACAGTCTGGATTGGTACGGTGTCGACCCACACGGTGGAAGAGTGCATGATCTGCTCGGAACGAGATGTGACCCTTACATCAACACTGTTCTCGCCGGAGAGCAATACGACTTCCATTGCCACTCAAACCTGACTCGAGCTGTTAAACGTTTCGGCCTCAACGAGTCTGATGTCCATGACGTGATTAACATTTTCCAAGTCACTGGCCTCGACGAGCAGGGTCGTTACTTTATGAATCCTAGCCCCGCCCAAGCTGGTGACAATATTGAGTTTCTGGCCGAGCAGGATCTCTTGATGGCTTTGAGTACGTGTTCCGCCCTTCCTTCTGTCCATCGCCATATGCTTAGAGTAATATTTTGGCAATTCTATACGTATCTAGTGTCTAATAGTGTTTTGCAGGTACTTGCCCGGGTGGCGACCTCTCGGCTTGGGGATTCGGCGCCGACAACGAAAAGGAAATGATCAAATGCTGCCGCCCGCTAAAGGTACAGGTTTACCAGCTCGAGGACAAGGAGCTCCTTCAAAAGTATGGCTGGAAACCGGCCGAAGTGTCCAAGTATAGCGGGCTGCATGGAGTTGCGTCTCCTGAAGGCGAGAAGTTGGGCTAGACGGGCCGGGCGATTTCCTACTACTGTATTCAAGTAATGACAATGGTAGAATGGCTACTACAATACATCCTATTACTTCTCTACCCGTTTGGTCCGTATTCTCAGTTGCCCAAATTGGGTGTCCGCAACCTTTGTCTGTAATAATGCAACATTGCACATCCGGCATATCCCATAACATCAGCCCTTACCCAAGTAAACAATCACAGGACAGGCACAGCCATACAAGTCCTTGGCAAAACAAGAAGGCACGCCGAATAATGGTACATTAGCTATCCTTACATACCAGTCTCTCTATATATGCAGACCAGCCAAATCATGCACCCATGGCCATAAACACAAACCAAGTACCCTTGCTCTCCAGCTCACTTCCACAGCTTGCCCAACGACACCTCCTTGTCATCATGCTTGTTCAAAATCTTGGCCGTGGCCAGCTCGAAATCCTCCTGTGTAACATGGACTCTTCGCTCCCGCAAGGCGTACATACCAGCCTCGGTACACACACCCTTCAATTCTGCGCCAGAGCACCCATTCATCTTCTCGGCAATCTTGGTCAGGTTGATGCCTCTTGTGAGATTCATCTTGCGGCTGTGAATTCGCAGAATATCGGCTCTGGCTTCGACGCTTGGGGGCGGGAACTCGATTTTACGATCGATACGACCTGGTCGTAGGAGGGCGGGGTCCAGAATATCCAGACGATTCGTAGCCATGATGATTTTGATATTCTTGGTGGGTTCGAAGCCATCGAGCTGGTTGAGGAGTTCCAACATTGTGCGCTGGACTTCTGAGTCGCCTCCCGAAGAGCCTTCCACTCGTGATGAACCAATGCTGTCGATTTCGTCCATGAAGATGATGGAAGGCGCGTGTTCGCGAGCCATGATGAAAAGCTCTCGTACCATGCGGGAACCCTCGCCGATGTACTTTTGCACAAGTTCTGAGCCAGATACTCTGATGAATTTGCATGCCGTGTGGTGGGCGACAGCTCGGGCGAGGAGAGTCTTGCCTGTACCGGGAGGACCGTAGAGGAGGACACCCTTGGGTTGAGCGATGCCCAGAGACTCGAAGAGTTCGGGATGCTTGAGTCCCAGTTCGATGACTTCTTTGATTTCCTTGATCTGCTGGTCCAGGCCACCAATCATGTCGTATGTGCTGTCGGGGACTTTTTCGACCATCATGAGCGAGACGAGCGGGTCAACGGAGGATGGGAGGAGTTTCTCAAGCTTGTAGCTGTCGGAGAGGAGGGTGACGCGCTTCCCTGCAGTGAGCTTGGCTACGTCAACGTTATCGGAGACGTCGACAACTAAAGGGCCACAATTGTCAGCTATGAATTTGATGAACCACATAAGAGGGAGCTAGTCGGGTAGTGTGTACCATATTTGCCTTCGGGATGCACCTTGACAAGGACTTTTTTCGTGCCCATCACCTTGACCACCTCGCCGACATAGGAACCAGGTTGCTGCAGCAGGCCGAGTTCCTCTCTGAGTAACCGCACGCGGGAGTTGTAGTCGTTCCTTTGGGCTTCGAGTCGGCGTAGAGCTGCTTGACCCTTTAGGATCTCGAGCTTCATGGCCTCGATCTTGTTGTGGTAGTATTCGTCGAGCGCCATGGTGACTTTCGTGTGGTGCTGCCGTGATGGAAGGGTCGTTGGGGGTAGAGGTGGATGCGGGCGCCGCAGGTGTTGACCGCCAGAGGCAAGTCTGCGGTGAGGTCAGAGGTGCCAAATGTGATGGAATCGAATTTGGTGGGGGATGTGGCTGCGGAAGTGCTGTTGGCGATGATGCTGGTGAGAGGCAGCTTCAATGTTGTCGGCGATTTGAGGTGAAGCTTGACTGGCAAGGCTACAGGGTGTCTCGTAATCAGGCGTGGCCACTGCGTGGGCCATTGCTGTCAGCTGTTGGTTGCCTTCAGACGCAACTCGGAATAAGCGTTCTGCCGGACCCGAGACAAGGACGTCAAGCCCACAACACAGTCTCCTGCGCACTGCCAACCACCATGGCTTGCAGTGGGGAATAAAGAGACATCAGCCCAAGCTCGTATGCCCGTTTCCATTTCCATTGAAGAGTGAGATTACCAAAGAAGCTTCAGTTGTAATGGCAGGATTGATGTCACTGGAGACGAAGCTCATACCCGCCGTCGGGCCGCGGTGGATCTGGATTCTGGAAGTTCGTCAGAGCTATGCGACACACAACCAAAGGCTCTTAACCCAATCAACATGACGAGACGCCAGTGAGTTGGTTTGTGAGTTTCCCAGAGTCACTTGAGCATGGACGGCTAGCCAACCGATGTCGTTTAGTGGCAGAAGCGTTCGATTTTAGCTCAAATCGATCTGGTAAGATTATGCTATCGCGGGCCTTCGAAAAGCTGTCTCACAAGCATCCAACATGTGGAACGATCGCACTCACAATTCCGTTTCCCCGTCACCTAACGAGCAGGCCACTGAATCGAGTTGTAGCTATCCATAGGCTGTGAACCAAACCGGGCAAGTAAACCTTGATATATTCCGTACAACACATCTTTTTTGCAACAGACAACTTCCGCTACACCAAGCTAAATCCAACCCAAATCATTCTGAAAACTTCCCACGAACCTTCAGCAAGAACTTCGCCTCCGGTGGCACACTGGTGGCATTGAGCTTGTCCACCACGGTGTATTGCCCGCCCACAAGCTCAGCTTCCATTCGAGCAAGAAGCGTGAAGACCAACAATTTGATCTCGGCAATCGCAAGAAACCGCCCCGGACAAGCCCATCTCCCTAACCCGAAAGCCAAATACCCAGGGCCAGTTTTGACAGCAGGCTTGTCTCTTCCCATCCAACGCACACCGTTGAACACACCGGCATCCTGGCCATTGTGTTCCACGGAACGATTGGCTAATGATGCCATCGGAAACACCGGATAGCCTATTGCACGCGTTAGCTCTCAGCTCAAGTCGTTGAATGGGGGAGCTTCGTTCTGTTTAACCTTTGGGGATAACATAGCCAGCCAACAGCGTCTCCTTGGTGGTCATGCGCACAGTGCCAAGTGTATCGCCTTTCATCCTCATTACTTCGCGTATGAAGGAGTCGGTAAACGACGCCTTTGCGAGCAGGTTTGATGTGAGTTCGGCCGGAATACCTCTCGAGACCCCATCTTGAGTCAGACGAGCAATCTCCTCGTGAATAATTGCCTGGGAATCTGGACGGACGGCTAGTTCGCACATGACCCAGACCATGACCGTAACCCTAAACTCAGCCTTAGCTTAATACACAGGCAAAAGCTCAGTGCATACGAAGGCACAGAAATGCAAGACTCACGTTTGATGTACAGAGGCAAATACCGCGCTGATGAGAAGTCCCATTATCCAGAGCCTAGATCCGACGGACACCTGGCCATCAGGGCTCATATACCTCCTCACAAGAAGGGATAGCAGAGTAAACTGGATACTCAAGTAAGCCCTGAAATATATGATTCCGGTATCCAAACGGGGACGTACCTCTTCCTCTTTTTCCTTGTCCTCCCTCTCATTCAAGGGGCTTCCAAAACGTGCCGACGCCTCTGAGATGGCGCTCCATACTGGCCTTCCCATCACTCCCCCAACTCCTAGGCAAATACGAATAAGCAAGATTCTGACCCTATTTGAATCAGCAACATTCCCAAAGTATGCCAGATTTTGGACTCAGGAATATATTGCACCATGTGATTACTCTCCATATAAATGGAAACCGGGTTCCCAAAAATGATTGATTTTGGTACATGCCCGTCAGTTCGGCGATGCCGTCCGCACAGCGTATGACTGCCTCGGAATTGGCAGGACTCAGGAAATCCTATTTTAACCACACAAGGTAAATACACCAATGTGTTATCAGAATGGTGTCTCAACACTCCAGTGACTGACCCTACCAAAGATAATCATGATCATAGCCTCTGCCAAAGTTTTCTGGCAGAAAGGGAGGAGATTGATGGGCGTTGTGTCTTGCCGCGATTCAATCAACTCGGTTGCATTGTGTGCAAATATCGGAGATACTAATTTGTAGTTTGAGGATCAGATAAAAGCAAATGCAGAAATCATGTTTGACACAGGTCAACCTTGTGCTTACTTCTTCGTATAATTTCATCAAGACGTTTCGATAAAAGTTCGGTCGTACTGCTATCCATGTCTTTGAAAAAGGTCCCTCCACAGAGTCTATGCATAAATTGGAGGTTGAGAATCTATCCTAGTTAGTAAGTACGGAAATGGTTGAACATGGGAACACGCGATCTCGACCTTGGCAACACCTTGCTCAAAGCTAAAATTGGCCTCATCTGTAAGTACTTGGTGGGCTAGCTCGTTGGACACAATGACTTCCATCTACACGGCAAGTGAGCTACGATTGAAAACGAAGCCATTTAGACGAGTCTTACTCTTCCTTTCCGCTTCACGGCTATGACGGGACCATTCACCCGTAAAGCCCGCTCATAGGATTCTACCGGCTCGTTGAATATTTCATTATGCTACACACAGGTCAGTATGCCACGTGGAGTTGAAGTGACGATGCACGGCCGCATACGGTCAGATGGACAATCGGCGGATGCAAAGGACCAGGGCCACGCTGCAAGTAACATGATAAACCCCATAAAACCACTACAAGACCAACAGTCATTGCTGGTGTCAAGCCGAGAAGAAGGCCCATTCTGTGGGAGGACTTTTCGCAGGAACTCGGGCTCTTTGGGTTGGGCGTCAAGTCTACAAGGGTGAATGAAGCAAAGTAGGCAGCTCGATTCCTGGGTATTTATCTTGGAACTTTGCTCAGTGGTCTATTTAAAGGCCAAATGATGCATCTGTAACATGCAGAATCTTGCTTTTTGTTACCCAACCCGGCGAAGGAGGCGGTGAATGAGAGACATTATGCATCATTGCTCCTTTCCATATTGGCTCTATAAGTCCTCTGAAGTAGCTCAGCAAGAATGCACAAGGGGCCGCATGGCACACCGGTGAAAGTAAAAAACGTCCGGGGCCACGGTGTTGGGAACCGGAGGGCCCTGACCAACCAAGATTGAGATGATTTCAGAATGCTGGTGTCCTCGGACCGTAGGACGGCCCTCGCGGCACATGGTGGACCATATTTGTTTTCTGAATTTCTGGTGATTGTATATAGACTGTCAAGATGGGTGTTCAGCAGCGGCAAGTTGCATTGGACCAGACCCTTTTCGGTTGGAGGGTCACATCGGTGTACTTGAAGGAGGATACCTTTGGTGAACTCTCGGTGGCTTCTTTTTAAGAAGGGCAAGTTTATTATACTTTTGGATACATGTAAGTATCTACCTAGGTAGGTAGGCAAGTATGATGCCGCCCAACTACATGCGAAGAGCGCACAACGTGGAAGATGTTTGCCATGTCATAGTGCTGACACGCGACACCACTGACAAATTCAAGGAATTGCGACCAACGTCTGTACTGGTTGATTTACTCGCTCAAGATACTGTAGGTAACAGTCTTGTAAAAGTTACTATGAAAGAAATAATTGAGTTGACAAATTCTGGAAGAGACCACGCCAGTGAGCGGGGAGAGTCCGCGTGTGTATAGCCTTTGTCTGAGAAGATAGAACTTCGTGAGTTCTGATCTCTGATGCACTGTAATGACGCACGGAGGTTTCCGTCATGCATATGTGTTATTGACGCATTGGGTGCATGGAGGTTTCAAATGCTGGCATGGGGCGGATGCGTGACGCAAGGATATTGCAACATATATTGGGACATCAAAGGCGACAGAAATATATACGCACGTTAAATGTATTTCACACAGTCAAAGATACATTAAAGAGTAGTGTAGTATGTGACTGCATGCCAATACACACGTGGTATGTCCATATATGTGCATACACATATACTCCATGCCACATTGCAATGGCACATCACCGTCTGTGCAGCCCAGTACGCTTGGTCTGGTTGGTTGAACAGATTTGACCTTTGACAGTAAAATCAGGTGTATCGCACGAAGAATAATATGGAACAAATAGCAGCGTTGATTTATTTTTGCTGAGGTAAAATATTGGATATATGTCCGCCATCCCATGGAAAGATAATGTCGTGTCACTATGGCGGACGCAACTGCAGCAGAAGGTGGATTATCAGCGGCCAGACAGACCAGCCCAGATGGCTTCATGTTGTGAACCATGCATGGCAGGGGATGCGGGACATGCACGGGCTAATTGGTAAAGATAATGGTCATTTTGACCGATGCCGTGATGAAGAAGCTTCGACAGATTTCTTGAAATCGCGTCGGACCGGCCATCATTCCACGGCGCAGTCGCCATCCAAAACAACGAGACATACATGTTAACATCGATGTCTAATGACGAGGTGATGGGCATGGAAGCAGATGACATGCCTAATGAGGGCGGCGGATGATTCGATTCGAGCATTGCATATACCGTATGTGTGCGTAGGTGAGGTACTTGGTCGGAGAGTGTGCATTTGCCGCTGGCACGTATTGGAATCTCCCTTTATCCAACGAGGCATCAATATAACTGCAGAGGTCGATTTATGATAGAAGGCCCTTGGAATGTTTCTGTTTCAACAAGGGCAGAAGATTGAAGGATCGACCCATTTGAGTACTGACAGGGGCACAAGGGCGGGCGACCAGGCGTAATGCTCGTCCGCTTGATGAACCTGGGTCTCTGGCTGGGTTAGAATGCAATGGAAAATGCAATCATCGTCCATTTTGATGCCTACTCGACAAAGAAAAAGAGTGACTCTAATAATGCAGCAGAAATGAGGCCTGGTTGGAGTTCAATGTTGATTGGTCGTTGGTGATTCGTCCCCAGATCTACGTCAAACTCTCGGCGTGGGCGACTTTCTGGTGCTGCCAAGAGGAGTCAAGTCAAGGCAGTCAATCCTTCATGAGTTTTGGTCCAGAGAAACCAAGACAAGGGCCATCAATATTCCTCACCACGGTTAATGAGCCCTGCAATCCAAGTGACGGCCATTCATTTCAGGCTTGGAACACGCACATAATTTTTTTTGCCCTTCTTTCTTCTTTTATTTTTGCTAGTGGTCCTGCAGTTCATTTCCATATCGTTTGCGTCTCCTCTCCATCGTCAATCCTCTACCCTCGCATACAATCAGAACGCATCATCTGCAGCACTTGACCAGGCTTCATCTCCACCATAGCTCCCGAGCTAGGCCAGCCATCATCCCCCCATCGTCCTCTCATAGTCTTGCCGCCCGATCAATCTCCACCAACCCATCCATCACGCACCAGACGACGCCGCAAGCTCCCGACCCCCCCTTCCCATTCCCCGTGCCGAGTCGACCAGACCAGACCAGTCCCGTGCCTCAAGCTCGAGACTCCATCGGTGCCGCCGTTCCCGGTGCTGACAGGATACAACACTGCCTCTCTCTCTGTCGTCAAACGTCTGGTCACTGCAGAAAGCTGCCTTCCTTCTCTCTCGGCTGCTTGCTCTTTGTTGTTTCCTGGTCACAGCTCCACGCGATCCTCTGCTGGTTTACCACTGGCAGGCGCGAGGAAATGACAGCAACTTGAACTCGACCTTGACCAACCCATCCGTCGCGCAAGCTTAGCTCAGCTCCTCTTTGCTTTGCTCTGCTTTGCTCTCAACCCCCAGTCCCCGTCACTCGTCTGGGAGCACAAAACCTGGCCATCTTTGTGCTTCAACACAGGAACTTTGCTGGCCGTCGTGCCACTACCTGTGAGCAACAGCCATGGATGATCCAAACAAAGACGGCGCGTCTTCGGGGCGTCGCCGAACCTCAATTACATCGCCCACGGATGCCAGCCAGAGCACCCATTCACACGACAACACAACCCCCAGTCGTCCTGGAGATGGTTTTGGGGAGAGCTATCAGTCTACAGATACCGTGCGACACCGACCCGAAGGTACTGGATACGGTACGTGCTATCGTCCTCAGCTTTTCTTCGTTTCTTTTTTCTTTTCGCCGTTTTGGTCATCCCATGCGTCTCTGGCTTTTCGCTGCCGACACATTTGCTGCCATAGCAAGACTAACCCGTCGTCTGCAGGAACCATACACATTCCTCCCACCGCAAGCAGCAGTCAAACAGCAGCCGATTCTTTTCAAGACCGCCCTCAAACCAAGGGTCCAGGGACACCTCAACCGTCGCGATCGGGTCTCAAACCTCCCCACAGGGTCAAGTCGTTTCCCCGATTGCGAAAGCCCCCATTGTCCAGAAGGACGTCGTCGAATACGCCGCACCGAGGCGAAATCTTCTCTGCCGACGATGAACCACACGAAGTCGAGGCTGATGCTGTCGAGCGCCAAGGATATTCCACCCGTCGACGGTCTCAACAGACTACCAGTACTCTTACCCGGCTGCAATCATATCGAACCGGCGGCGATGGAGAGGACGAGGAGGAAACTCGAACTGGAGGCGTCCCCACCACAACAGCCGAAGAAGACGAACAAGAACACGATGATGACTTGCCTCTCGACGAGCATGTCGACTGTGACTCTGACGGCGAGATAAGCGAGGCCGAAAGCTTCACTCTCAAGGACAGGCAGCAGGCCATCAACCAGACACATCCCTTTGGTATCAGAGTGTGGAAACCTGCACTGTACAAGAAGGACCGGTCCATTCAGAAGTTTGCTCAGGCAGATATTCATTCGTCTCCTGGCGGCAGAGTAAGCAACTGGCTGCTTCTGTTCAACCTTGTCTGGACTCTGGTCTTTGGCTGGTGGATGGCTACCCTGGCGGCCCTAGGAGCCATTGTCTGTTTACTTTTTGCTGCAGCTCCAAGTGGCAGAGAGTACGGGCGCGTTCTTTGGGGTCTCGCCGGCTACTTGTTCTATCCCTTTGGCAAGTTTGTGCGACTGGAAAAGGACGAGGCTTATTTGCATGAGGACGGAGACGAAGGCCGAAGCATCTCGGAATATGAGCAGTGGCAGAGCGGCGATTTGGAATACGGACGCCTGTTCTTTGGTCCCGACGGCAACCGATCCATTGTTGGGCGATCGAGGCGAAGCATCGATTCCGAGCGCAGCGAAACCGAAAGCCTACTTGGACGTGGTCGACGAGGCGGATCGCGCGACATGCACCCTCGTATGAAGCGACGACTCTTTGGTCGAGGGGAGTGGAACATTGGCCGTGTCATCTTCTTCATCTTTTTCTACTGCCTCATCTCCCCGGCCTTGATCGTCACCTCGGCTATATGTTGGTTCCTCGTCTTTTGGATCCCCATGGGCAAAGTAACCATCCTCTTGTTTGATCACCTTCGCCGCCACCCGCTCGCTCTATCCTTCGAGACTCACATGCACTATATGCGAAGCGAGGATGGCCCCGACTCGTCCATTCTAGTCTGCACCTACCGAGCCGTTGGATCCAAGTATTGGAAGTACACCGTTGACGGAACCAATATTTTCCTCATCAACCTCATGGCTGTCGTCTGTTTTGTCATTTTCGATTGGGCTGTCCTTGAGGGTGTCCTTCACATTGACAGCGTTATTACGTCACCAGCCTTTCTATTCATGGCCGGATTGCTGTCCATCATTCCACTGGCATACTTCATCGGCCAGGCTGTTGCGTCTATATCGGCCCAATCGTCAATGGGGCTTGGCGCTGCCATCAATGCCTTTTTCGCCACTGTGGTTGAAGTGTTTCTATACTGCGTTGCCCTCAATCAAGGCAAAGGACAGCTTGTTGAGGGAAGTATTGTGGGCAGCATCTTTGCTGGTATTCTCTTCCTGCCAGGCATCTCCATGTGTTTTGGAGCGCTGAAGCGCAAGACGCAACGATTCAACGCCAGGTCGGCCGGTGTCACATCCACCATGCTGCTTTTCGCCGTGGTTGGTGCATTTGGTCCGACGCTATTCTATCAAATCTATGGAACCCATGAGCTAAGCTGTACGGATTGCGAAGACTTGGGTCCCGGCGGAAGTGGTAATACTGGTGAGGCCCGCGATTGCCGTCGATGCTATTTCTCTCAGGCACCCGCGCTTGACGACCGCTTTTACCTGGAAGCTGTTCGGCCCTACTGCTACCTGGCCGCCGCCATGCTCTTCTTCTCATACCTCATTGGACTGTGGTTCACCCTGCGAACTCATGCGGCGGTGATCTGGAACGCCGAGATTGAGGAGAAGAAGCACGAAGAGCAACTGCAGGCCTCGGTTGTTCGAAGCTCTCAGCCTTCGGCTGCGGAAACCACTGCCACGGATATCCGCGACTCTCATCTCTACAAGCGAATTCTGGGCCAGTCGCTGAAGCAGGTCGGTCTACAGCCACGTCCCGAGGAGGTTGGCCGCCAAGCATCAATCATCAACCAAGATGCCGGCGCCAACGGGATGGCCGCAACCCCTCACGTAGTTCCTCCTAAGGGAAGTGACACGATTCGATCCACCGTCAACGTGCCGGGGCTCAGCCAGGCAGACAACACTGCCCTTGCTCGAGAAGTCGCTCAGATTGCAGCAACCGCGGCCACATTGGCGTCAAGAGATCGCGAAAGATCACGAAAGCTGTCTGCGACGCCCGGGCAGCACGGCACCGTGCGAGCACACCAAACCCAGGCTGATGAGGGCACGGTGGCTGCCGAAACAGCAACTGCACATGCTGGCGGCCACGGTGGTGGCCACGATGCTCCAAACTGGGGTCGCGCAAAGAGCTCCATTATTCTCCTCGGAGCGACGATTTTGTATGCCGTCATTGCGGAAATTCTGGTTGATACGGTGGATGTTGTGTTGGAGAGTTTTTCGATTGACCAAAAGTTTCTGGGCATTACGCTTTTTGCCCTTGTTCCCAATACGACTGAATTTTTGGTAAGTTTGCCTCTATTATTTTTTTTTCTCGCTATTATTATATGTATATGTTTTAGAGGTGCAAGCCAAGCGTACTGACCATCGTCATAGAACGCCATCTCATTTGCCATGAATGGCAACATTGCGCTGTCCATGGAAATCGGTTCCGCCTACGCTTTGCAAGTGTGCTTGCTGCAGATTCCGGCTCTTGTCCTTTTCTCGGCTGTGTATCCCAACATTCCCAAGGGCGGCGATCCCAGCTTGTACACCTTTTCGTTGCTGTTCCCTCAGTGGGACATGGTCACCGTGATCCTATGTGTGTTCCTTCTGAGCTACGTGTACGGCGAAGGAAAGAGCAACTACTTCAAGGGCAGCATTTTGGTGCTAACCTACTTCGTCGTGGTGATTGGGTTTTACTTTAGTGGATTCACCTCGGAGGTGATGGGTATGGAAAGATTCGACATTATGGGGGCAGACGGGAAGTATCAGAGTTACAAGACCATTGGAAGGGGGACGAGTGGACGAGCATACCACGCGTAAGATGGAAGGAAACGTATACAAATTGTACTATACAGACGTATGGTTGGTAATGTGATTTGGAGGCGGGTGTCTGTTCCTGCTTAGAGATTGGCTGCGTGGCACTTCGCAGGCACCTGCGTCTCAGGCGAATAGGTAGAAGGCAGGTGTTGTTGGTGTATATTTTCTTAGTTGCTGGTCTGTGGAAGTTGTGTATTCTGTCTGGGCGACAGCGCTGGTTCAAGGTTGTAAGTACAGTGAAGAGGGCATTGCATTGTTAGGACGTTAATGGATTTGGGCATTTGGGTCTGGGCAGCAGTGAGATTAATTGAATTACGTTGAGTACAATGGCGATTGGTTTGGTGGACACTTGGCTTTGGTTGTAAGATGGCAAGTGTGACGAGTTGTACGTATGACCTGTGATGGAGACGAGGCGGAATTGGAGGAAGCTGGTCTTGCATCTCGAGTTGGATGTGGCTGGTAAGAGTCACAGACTCAGGTCACCTTTCTGCAGACGAATGTGCTCTGGTAAAGTAGGGTGTTTCTTATAGCAGCTGGATGTGGCTGGGTGATTATGACGGATTGAAAGGTTTGCTAGGATTTTTCATGTCAAGACAGCAGTGAACTCTGCCAGCAATGGCCCAGCTACGTATGGAATGCATTCTCAGTGAATCTATGGGTTGGTCAAGCGGGCACATTGGTTTCAATTCGCACGCACAAGCAGTAACAAATCCCCGAGTGAAAAAAAAATCTCTCCCTCACGTCCAAGTCAAGCCTAGACCGCAATGAAAAGAAAAAAGAGAACCTGTCAGACGTCCATCAACACCCACCCCATCCATGTGTCCGAAGACAGCAACGAACAGGGTCGAGATCATCAACAAAGCTTCCCGACATGTTGCCATGCCATACGGGAACAATCTCTCTATACAGCCAGCGCTCAAAAGAAGCGAGACCGCCATCCTTGCGGACAGAGCGAGAGGAACCGGAGCTTTCACTCTAGGGTGTCGAGGATATACATTCATCAACCAGGGTGGATTCTGTGGCTCTTTTAGGGAACCAAGAGAAGGTCGAATACTATAGAAATGATTCTCCTGGGGGGGTTGTTAGAACATCTGCGGAATGTGTGTGGTGGAGGAGAGCAGTTGGGGTGCACATACTGAAGTATTGTCGACGTGAAGAAGAAAGGAAAAAAAGAATGAAATGGAGGGTGGGAGATGGGACTTTTATAGAGAATTGTGTGGTGGGCGGTGAGGGAGTGATTTGGCAGAATCTTTTTTTTTTTTTTTTTTTCGACGGTCTGGCTGGGTTCCACTGCAGGGGTCGGGGGACAAAGTGAGCGGATGGTGAGTGGGTGGATGTGGATTATGTGGGGCTGGTTTGATGTACCCGTTGGATAAAGAGTGAGAATTTGTCGGTTGTTCAGATTTTGAGACTGATATTGACCCACTGGGAGAGAATTGCACCTTGTTGATGGGGAATTCATCTCGCAAGTGAGCTGTTGAATTTATGGAATGGGTTGGTAATTTCGGTTCGTGAGTCGTGACGAGCTGGGTGTCCTTGTACTTGCACTTGAGCATGTGCTTGTGCATAGGTACGCAGCTCTTTGTGTCTGGTTGGTTTGCACAAGTTGTGCGTGTTGTGCGATGTTATGAGGTTTCTGTCTGGCACCAAGAAACTGCATTTTGGACGAGCAATAATTACAATTTGCACTGTGCTTGCTATGACTGGTGACAAACTACCTTGTATGTAGCACGCTGTTGCTAGATCCTGTCAACCTGTCCATTTTGCGTTGGACTGTGATGTCGCTTTGAGGAATACTTGTCTGGCATCTACAGAACGAAGTGCGAAATATCATACTTGCTACAAACTTGAACCGTAAATTGTACGCACACCTAATGTCAACCGCAGCTACTACACATGATCTGGCCAGCTGTTTTGCAATCCTCTTTCCGCGATGACTAGTGTAGGGTAACATCTCGAAACACGGCCAGAAACACAACACCAGTGGATTGCATTATGTACAGAGTTTTCTTTTCCGTACCGATAGACATGACGGAAGAGAACCACCCGCAACCCATTGCTTGCTACTCCGTACTGTGCCATGACCGCTGCAGCTTGAGATGCCAAGTCAGGGCGGAAAAATGGAAATATTGAACTGCCCAGGATGAGCAACCCACTCGCTCCATCTACCAGCCACATTTATCTGCCGACTTGATGATCAAGCGGTGACCAGGTACCTACCTAGGTACGTAATTAAGATCTATCAAGTATATTGACGTACTTCATACACATGAAATTAACTTGAAGACGGCTTACTCAGCCGAGACTGCATCGGGATTCACATCAGTCTCTACCTTCTCAGCAGACTGCGACTCCATCACCTTTGGAGCTTCTCTGACAGGATCCTTAGTCTCGGCTTCAAGGCTAGGCTCGTTAGACTTCGTTGCAGCCTCGGCCGGGATGGCATCGGCATCGGCATTAGTCTCTCCCTTCTCAGCCGACTCCATCACCTTGATTGCTTCCTCGACACGATTCTTAGTCTCAGCTTCAAGACCAAGCTCCTCAAACTCCTTTGAAATCTCAGCCAGTCTCTTCTTCCAAAACTCCCATCGCTGTAAGCTTCGAGGGGGTAGGTCGCTGCCGTAGAGATCACCTGGCCGTAGCACCGCAATATCATGCTCGTCCAGCTCTTCATTCGGAAGATTCATCTCCTCTAGCAGGACTTTGCTGCAACAGAGAATCCACTCAGCGGCTACCCAAGCCCGGCAGTCCATCAGCGGCCCTGGTTTGGGGCCCTCCTCAAGAGCCGAACGAATCTCCCACATGCCCAGATAAAGGGGCTGGACGTGGCCACAGCCAACGAGATGTGCAACAAACGAGTTTGCGTTTTGCCACTCCGTGAGAGGAACAGGGTCCGTTTCGTCGCCAGCAAACGGCTCTTTGCCCAGTGTCAGTGTCATCAAGCACATGTTTGTTGAAAATGTTACAAGTTGATAGCACGTACTGTATTCCCAATACTCCCTCAGTACAATACTGAGTTCGGGAAGATTCATCCAGTCAATGTCCTAAACAAGGTTTGTCTCGTCAGGCCCAATTATGACCTTGATATGACAATATGCAGTTACTCAAAACGTACTGGGAACTCGTCATTGCCCGCTGGCCCTCGCTGGCGGACATAGTCGGAAGCAAGGACCAAGGTTTGTTGCCAGTCGTGGCCGGCTGGTATGTGGGACACCATTTGCATCAACACGTACCATATGGAACTCAGGGCACCACCGTCCTCGACGTCGGGATTGGAATCGTGGAGGAAGAAGAAGGTATCATTGGCAATCTTGGTGGCCCGTGCTTCTCTGCTGGCTGGGTACTCGAGTGCTCCTCTATATGTGTTGAAGATGGCCCGTAGCATGGGAGGGAATGAATCAAGCTTGTTCAGGGGTTGTAGAAATTCCATGTTTGTTTGGTGTTGCTGTTGGCGGATTTGTGAATGGGGAAAAAATGGGAGAGGCTTGAATGATGATGAGAAGGAAGAAAGAACTTTCAAGGAAGATGAAAAGCTTAGAAGAAGGGAGAAAAGCAGGTCAATGGAAAAACAAAGAGAGCAAAGGCAAAAAATGGTGTTGGGGTTCGTTGGATGGCGCAGCTGGAGCTGGCCATTTATCGAATTTGATCAAATGCTTATTGGAGCATTGGAAACGTCTGGTGGATGGATGGCCGAAGCGCGCGCTTCAACTTGTCGACGACGACGACTGGGCGTGAGGCGACATCTGTGAGGTGTGCGTGACGCAAGGCTCACTGACTGTGCGATGCCTGGTCTGGTCTGGTCTGTTCAACGTTGGGTTGGTGTTTGTTCACTAAATGTAGACGGGATGCGGACTGGATGCATCAATTGATATGCACATGCAGACTCCAACATTGAAGCGGGGTCGAGACAAAAGTTTAGAAGATTAGGCGCCAGTCTGGCGGCTGTCAGGACTCCATGGTCAGCATTCAATCTTCACAATTCCGTCTGGTCCCAGCCATCAAATGCTGTGCCGTCTTTTGCCAAGCCATCTTGGGTCAAGTATACTAATCAATTCTTTTCCTTTCTAGCCGCCGTCGCTCATCAACATTGAACTCGAATTCTGACCAGCCTTAACCGACCATGACCCCAATGTTACACAGCAGCAGCAGCAGCACGGCCATGGACTGGAGTTTCAACACTACATGTAACGGCGCTTCCTGAAACTCCCTGAACTGCGACCCTCTGCGGCCTCTAAAGATTTGACTCTACTCGGATTGACTGGATTTGACTCGGGTTGGCCAGCCTGGTCTGGCCTGTTTCCATTTCGAGCCTCAGACCTGGGACTGAAATATCTGGTGGCCAACAACAGTCAAAATCATGACATTCATCACGCCATGCATCTCCGGCTGCGCATTCAATTTGATCCTACTTGGGAACACGGCCAACATGTTGCAGAAGTCTTGACGTTGGGCCGTGCCATGCTCGTCCCGCTCAACCTCCCGTCCGCTGGTTGGATGGGACGAGATTCGCCTCGTTCCATTCCGGCGCTTGCCAGCAGAAACACAGCAGGAGAAGAGACATGCCAATCAACTCTTACTGGGAATCTCATGATATAATGGGGTGTGTGCCGGTAGTTACAACTCTTTGAACCGAAACAACATACTCTGTAGTCTCCTCTACGAAATCCAAGAACAATAACAAGCACCATCACCTACTACAACTGGCCACTCTCCTCCCTCATCATGTCTTCTAACTCCGGAGCTGGATCTGAACCTGCTGGCAATACGCCGCCTCGACGTACACCTACAGACTCGTCCTACGTATGCACTAACAGCCCTCTTTTCCTTGTACAGCTCTCCACTGCCAACTAACAAGGTGGAATAGTATGACTTTCACGGAACACCATCCGACAGAAGCGGCAACGGCCAGACCTGGATGTACGCCCGGGACGCTCGAGCACAACAGGCTGGAGCATCTCCCCAGGCGGCACGTCCATACCCCAGCTACTTCGGCAACAAGGACCAAACGCCCGTCACTCTTACAACCGCAGCTGAAGCCATCCCACATCCAAGCGGGCGCACAACCCAAGGATGGCTTCACCAACCGCTAATTCCCAACCAAACGACAATGTTTAACCCCGGACAAAACATGCCTGGTGCAGTACGAAGTGTTTATCCTCCAAGTGACCCTTCGACATTTGATGTTATTTATCACTCGGGCGTACGCAGAGAGTTCAACAATGCGACGTATCACCCGGCCAATCGATAGATGGACATGGACATGGACATGATGCGGCGGCGGAGCATCGTAAACTTCTTGTTCCCGCCTTCGAACGGGCTATTAGTACCAGGTGTAGGCGTTTGGGTCTTAGTAGATGCATCTACCTGTTGCTGTTGTTGTATTTGAATACCTCAAATAGTGGCTAGTGAAAACGGCTGGTTACATGTTTACTGTGTAATAGATGCTGGAGTTTGTATCTGAGAATTCCTGGAAACATTTTGGTTCAGTTCCAAAACTTGATGCTCTAAATTAATTCACACAAGGGTGGATTGCTGAAGCTTGAATGATCTGTGAGGACAGGGAATCACTATTACTTTAAAAGTAAGAATATATACTCTTTTCCAGGCTTTAGTTGTGCTGCAGACCAAGAAGTGCCAAAAGGGGAACCACGATGATGGGGACACTCCACGCACGTGTGCTTTGTGTAGAAAGACATAAAGTGTTGACTACATACTTTTGAATCGTATTGGTTAAGAGACAGTCAAGAGTTTCAAGAGAGCATGCCAACAACCGCGAAGTTGTTGCGTAGCTAAGGAGTGCTTGTGTAGAAGAAGCTGGGAATTCCTGGACACGGCCGGGATCATGGCATTACACATACCAAATATAAATGGACACTTGAACAAATCTCCTCTAATTCGCCCTGCAGACTGAACATCAAAAGAGTACAGCCTCGAGGGAATCAAAATAGCATACAGAGTCCCACGTCACAATATGACGCATGCTGAACAAGAAGTGAAGTGCTCATGTACATGTTGAAGCCGGTCAAGCAATTTTGAACCCAGTTTCTAAACAGTTCTTGGCTCCATAAACAGCTTCGCGTTAGTCCACTTGATGTACCGTTATGGATGACCCTGTTTCCACGGAAAGCCCATCTGAGGATGGCCAGCGAACTATCCAGTTACCTCCAGTTCTTCTGTCACCTCAAATAGCATCCGCCCAGCTGGTGAACTTACACCGCATGCCTGTCCAAATGCTCACAAATGACATATGAGGGATGAGGGCATTACACATGAATAAGCTGTGAGTACATTGCTACGTGAAAAGCCCAGCCATATGAGTGCTCGCAGCCAGATATAAAGAGCCAGGCTTCTCCGTCATTTTACCATTTTACCATGCCAAAGTGTGCAACTCAGACTTAATTTCTTTTTGCCTAGAAGGCATCCCAAACCCAGCTGATCGCAAAAGGCATTGCAAAGTCACTTCAACAACCAGAAACGCAATCAAATCTCTTAGCAAGATGCCCGTGTATGTTCTTTAACAAGCCTTTAATTCCACAAAGTGTTTGAGTCATAACTAATTTCGTCTTTTAGGAATTTCAGGTGTCTCCAATGCAGGCTTATAGTTCCCTGGGAAGAGAAGGTGGATCACGATTATCTTTGTCCCAAGTTTACAACGGTGCGCGAACACGGCACTGTTGGAAGGCGATGCCGGAACTGCTCATCGGTATTTCCTAACTTGGCGTCCGCTGTGAAACACCTTGGCGAGTGTCCCTGCAGCGTTTGTGGTGGTTTCTTGGGTACTCCAGCCTTGGAAACTTGTATATGCGAAGGGGGGGGGGAGTGCCTTTTCTGCGGTGACAAGGGTCTGCAATGGTTGTGCCCTGACAAAATTCATCGCAGAACCCAGTTGAAGCATGGGTACGAACCTCACGTGCCACTAACTGTCTGAAATCGAACTCAGCTACAAACAAGGAGATGCACGGTTGGTGGCGCAGACGGATGAGGTTCATAACATGGGAAGTAAACCCTCGTGTCGGGCTACATGGTGCGCACAACCAGGGTAGATGAGTACAAGGATTTTGCTGCACAATTTAGATAGTGGAGGACAATAAACTAGGTTACCTCTTTGCACTGTTTGTCTTTGTTGAAGGTTGAGTAACGAAACAAGTTTTGCACCAGTTCAATGTTTAAGCATTACCTCCCTCTTTGTTAGTGAACTGCCATAACAAGTTGTACAATATGTCTCATTACGGTACAACTAGTCCATGTCGTTGGGAGTAGTTCAGTCGTGAAAAATGCGACGAAACGGGAATGTCTGTAGCATCATCACAGACATGTTGGCTCTGAATGACGCTACAACCACCATCAGTGAACAACAAATTGACTCGATAACCCTTCCACATTGTCTATTGACTATTTAATACCAAGTGTGCTGCCGTTCATGTTGTTTTTATGTTCTTTCTTTAACCATTGCCGACAACTATACTTCCTCCTAAAGCAACTACCAAATCCAGCGATCAGTCAAACAACACCACCACCATCGTCACAACACCTTCCAATACCATGCCCAGGGTTACCGTGTAAGTACTAAACTACCCCCATTAAGTATCAAGTTTGAAGAACAGAAAAGCAGAGATATGCTAATACCTACACTCTAGAGAAATAGTCACTTGCCCAAGATGTTTCAGTCGCATGGTCAACCAGAGGCGACACCAAGAGTGGTGCAATCAATTCACTTATTATTTCATGGAGGGGGAATACGAATTTGAAGCAGAGTGCAGGCGATGCGGAGAGTCGTTGATGCCATACGTGACGCCTATGACCGTGGATTCTCGGATAGGACAGCATCTTAGACTGTGTGGCAAATTCACCCGCGACTACTCACTCGACTTATTTCCATTCAGGTGCCATAGATGCGGTGGACTGTTTGCAACTACGCAGTATGCCTTAGATCACCTTCGAGTGTGCTGGTAGGGTACAATGGTATTTCCCTCCATTGTACTTGCAATCATCCCCTGTCTGAAAGAGTCCTCCAAGGAACTATAGTGGCGCGTGGATGGAGGATAGTCAAGGCCGTCGAGGAACTCTTTTGCACGAATACAGAGGCTGGAGTTAGGACGGAGCAGGACGCAAAATTGAGAGCTGGATAGTTCTGATGTGCAATTTGCAGCACCAGTTCAGGTTCAGTTGGGACTACTGGACATTACGAAGCCGACTTAGACACTCAGCGAATAAAGTTTAGATAGATACACGAATTAATAACAAAGATGGATTGAACTACACACTGGAGCCATTCTTTTCGTGGGACAAGAGTGTTCACTTCCACAGAACCCGAATAGACTACAAAGAAGTCATTTTAAAAGCACTTCAGTCATCACTCTCCCCATCTTTCGGGTTGTTCCGACATTCCTTGGTGAACTTACCTAGACTTTCCAAATTTCTCCTCGTGCACTCTCCTGGAAGACTCGCACTATGGCGTTTCCAGAAGGACTGTGTTTATTGAGAGCGCAGCGGCGTAAAGAAGTTCAGATAAAACTAGCCACCCTTGTAGAGAGGATGTACAGATAAATAATAGACTTAGCTTCCACCCACGCCTCTGCATCTGATAGATATCTTTCCAAAGACAGATCAACATTTTCTCAACCACAAAAGAACACGTCGTCAGTATCATAGGGTTTCGCAGAACCCTCTCCTTTTCCGAGCATCCAGAGCCATTATCAAAAAGGGACAGACCGTCTGTCACTGTCCGTCACGATGCATCCATGCTTTAACTGCAAAACGATGTTGAGTGATGAGGGCAAGGACCTGAGGCACGAATGGGACTGTGGCAAGTTCGAAATTGTCTACCTCCATGACAAAGTTCCCACATGGAGATGCCGCAATTGTACAAGAGGCTTCTTCCCTACCCTTCGTGAGGCGTTGGGCCACTTGCGGGAATGCCTTTGCTTGAGCTGCCGCCGCTTTTTGGCAGAAAAAATAAAGCACAAAGACTCGGTAGAATGCGCGTGCCGTAAAATGCACGGCCAGGGACGCGCAGACTGTTTCATGTGTCTTGGGAAGGGCGAGATTCATACGTGGTGTGCGAACGAAGTACACATCAGCATACATAGATAGAGACCTTGGTGCATGCGGTTGCGGTATGAGACCGTGTTGGCTCTTGGTCATGGACTTCAGACATGGTTGGGATACCAGGGACTCTACAGGTAACCTGCCGCGATAGAGGACGGTATCGGTAGGAACATGGGTAGCTTACACGCCTAAAATAGGCTATTTCGCAGTATACTACTCTTCAACGTCATGAAAAAAACAACATCGCTGTGGTTGGCCTGTGAAGCAATGGCGTTCCTCGGTGTAGGTGCTTGCTTGCCGCATGCCGCGTCTAAACAAGCAAACCTGGAGTTCAACTTCTTCTAGAGAAGAGCCTTGCTTACTGCATACAATTTCTTTTTTTTTTTTTAAATTACATTGCCCTATATTTCATTTGTATTGCATGTGTCTCCTGGTGGATGTGTGTAAAGCGATGGGCAGTGTGCATGTCTGTACATTATAATAGACATATTGCGATGCTGGCTCTGTTCTCTAAGTACTAGCACGAGCACTACCGGTGCCACGATAAACAAGCCTAGATAAAATCTACGGAAAACCCGATGGTGCATTATTCGTCTATATCTGAGTTACTACCTGTTCTCCATCGTACAGTTCCATGCTTCATTGGGAGGGTTTCAAGATTTAAGAATTCATGTGACGGTATCTGCAAACCGAAAAAGTTATATTCATTATTCATAATCCACAGTCGGTGTGCTTGGAAACCGACTTCATTTTTCATGTAGTCCGAATACGTCGGAACAAGACCCTGGGTCTACATTGGCAGTGGAATAAACAGCAAGCAGGAGCGTGTCTATGTTTATTAGTTCATAGGCTTCAACAACTCGATGTGTGTATATTTTAGGCTAAAAATGACCAGATAGTGGGCTAAGTGATTGAAATACAAAGCAAGTCGCGGCAGTAATGTCTTCCCCTTCATCTTATATACATATCCATATGCTGGTATGGGATAAAACACGACTTCTTATACATCCAAATTTAACAAAACCAAGTACATTAGTTATTCTACTCGTGCCACAATCGTCCACAAACGAATCCGAAACCCTATATACTTCATTCTAGTGTATCAATATACATGTAAAAGGTTCTTGAATCCTAAACCCTAGCACCACTACAGCCATAACCCTAAAGAAAAGACCGAGAGACACTCCCTTCGTCAGAGGAGCTCAGCTCCAGATATTACGGCAAGCCTAGCCAAGTAGTATCTAGCATCCAGATTATCGTGCTAGGTTAGTAGAGCCTCGCATAAACTTTCCCAATCCTCACTATAGATTCCCGGATGCTGATACAAACCTTGAATTGATACTAAGTGATAGTTCAGACATAAACCACCAGAAGTGATCTTCATCAGAACACAATATGATAGAAACATACACAGCATACAAGCGTGGTCAAGCATATACATCCCCAGCCATAAACGCCAACACATCCAAACACCAACCCATACATCCATCCTCACCCACATCACCAATCCCTCAAATAAACCCCCCAAATCCCATGTATCCCACGACTCCCCCTCACTACTCACGATACAATCCCTCCCCCTCAATCCAAGCCCTCACCTCCCCCCCAACCAACGCATCAACATCCCCATCCCTCCTCACCAACGCCCTCACCATCGAACTACTAACCACGCCCTCAACCCCATCCACCATCTCAACCCTCCTCGCCCACTCCTCACCCCCAACATCTCCCAACATCCCCTCCAACCCCTCCACATACTTAACCTGTTCATCCCTTCCACCCCATTCATCATCCGGCCTCATCACAACCCTCACCCTAGCCCGCCCAAAAAACGGCCCCAGCGCCTCCTTCATACCCCCACCGTAGTACTTCGCATTAAATATACGAATCAGCGTGTCAAACCCACACAGGAAGACTTGTTCTGCGGACCCATACACGCCCGACTCAGCTACAACTCTCGCCTTTTCATGAAAGAACGGCATCGTCGTGACAGCCACGTCAATCTCTGTATTCTGGCCCGCGCTATCATGCAGGTCGCGCGCAAACCCTTCCATCATGGCTAGTCTCTGCGCAAAGGACGCAGGGACGGCTGCCTTGTCGGCGTTGTTGACTGCTAGGAGGAGCATGAGTCGTGCGTTGGGGCCGGCGTGTGTGATGGCTGAAGAGGCCATTTGGGCGTGTGCCTTGGTGGGCGGGTTGAAGCTCGAGTCTAGGATGATGAGGGTGGTTACCGGGTGAGATGGGTGTCTGGGTGATAATGACGCGGTGGGTGAGTTGGACGGTGAGGACGCGGAACGAGGCACGGTACATAGCACGCGGAATGCATCTTGGGATGATGTGAATGATTTGAGGGCGTGGGTGAAGAAGCCGAGAGTTTGTTTCGTGGACATGGCGAGTGGTTGTATGAGTGAGGTTGATGTTGGATGCTGGATGATGCTTGAGGCCCACATGAAGATGCAGATGAAGATGCACATGCACATGGAACCGGATCATACAAATGGAGACTGAACTGCAACACCACGTACATCACAAACGAGCACCCTCTTCAAATCACACAGATCGCAACTTCAGTCACATCATTGATAAAAAGTCTACGCTAACAGCAATCACTCCTGGTGCTCACCATCCATCACCCCCCTCCCAAACCACTTGGCCACCGTTCCAAAGCGATCATCACTCCCCTCCAGCTCAATCTTAAACAGGTCATGCTTCTCCGCCGCCTTCTTCTGCTCCTCCCTCATCTTCCGAATAAGTTCATTACCCCCGGCGCACTGCGGACATTCCACATCATCGCCCTCGCCGCCTCGTAGACACCGCTGATGGAAACTATGCTTACACAGGAAATGGACAGCCGGTAAATCTAACCCTTGACCGCAATCTGAACACCTTGTGGCCTGAAAGACGGCTGGCTTGGAGCCTAGATCGGCGATTTCCGCTCTTCGTTTTTCAGTATCCCCGCGCAATGTGTCAATTTGTCGACGGTTGTCTTGGATTTCTTTGCGCTCGCGACTAATTGTGTCGTGGAGGTACGGTTTTATCATGCCCATGGTTGCCACGCCGCCTGACGAAGATTGGCCGACAAGTGTTTGAACCACTTGCAAGGGGGCCATGAGACCGTCCTTGTCGATCTTGGAGAGCACATTGGCAAGCTCGTCTGGACCAGCTTCCTCGAGGACCCTTGGATCAGACGTAAGATACGCGAGGGCCGCTGGGTAGAGCTGTGGTTCATCCGGCCCGTACTTTCTCAACGCCTTGATGGCGCCGCGTGTGTCCTTTGCCGACGTGTACGATCTGAAAATGTCAAAGAGTAACCCGGCTTGCTCCTTGACTAAAACGGTACCGTCTCGGAAATTAGAGAGATCCGATAATAAAAGAACATTGGAGCTTTCCATGGGTACGTGCTCGCCCTCGATTAGCTTCTTCGCCTTGCCCTCCCACTCTTCTCGGTGATGGCCCTTCTTCTCGCCCGCTTTGTACAAATACATTTCAAACAAGGTGGTATATAAATCTGTTCGGTCAGAAACCTTCAAGTCTTCCTCTTCAAGACATGCTTCGAGGAACGTGATGAATTCGTCAGGGTGGTCGATGAAGGACGAGAATGCCGTACGCGGTGCTGGCACCGTGTATTTTGGCGGCGGATGGTCCTCCTCTCCAAGCGGGAGTGCGCCATTGTTCGTCGACTGTGTGGCATTACCTGGCGTACCTGGTGTCGCCGTCGTTCCTGATGCCGTACCCATGTAGGGAAACGGCAGATAATTCGTAAGATTTTGCACTGCACTGGCAGCGCCTGATGCAAAGCCGCCACTGGATGGTGCTTCGCCAGGAATTGGACCCCTAATCTTGTGCGGTCGGTATTTGCCCGTGTAATATTCCACAAACAGCCATGTCGCTTCTTCCGGGCAGTTTTCAATCAGTACCCGGGCATACTTTTGCATGCACGGGTATGCCTGGAGCGTGTTGTTAGTAGGATTCATACCATGCCGCCGGAGAAAATGAGCTTACCACTTCAGCATCTTGCCTCCAAATGTAATTCAGCGCCTCGCTATAACTCTTGGAGTCTTCGATCAAAATATCAACGACAAGTTCCGTCTCGCCATGCCTCTTGGCAAGATACGCCGCCTGCTCATAGTATCCTCCCTGTCGGCACATGGCGATGGCCGTATCCAGATCAAACTTCAAGTCTCCCGGCGACTTGATGAACTTTTCTAGCTTGGCAATGTCTTTTAACTTGGCGTAACAATTGAGCAACAATGTTGTGTGGTCAGCCGTAGCTTTTCTGTGTTCGTGCAGTTGCTCCAGGTATTGAATCAGGTTGTGTATGCGTTGCGTATCAAGAAACTATCTCCGCATCAGCAAGATACGCCTGTTATCAGCCCAGATACTTAGACATACCTTGCGAATAACCTGCGACGGCTCCGTCGTGTCAATAGCCCTGATATACTGCACCATGGCCCCATCATAATCCGCTTTCTGATACAAGTGGTCGCCAAATTTGCGATAGATGACGCTTTGCTGCTGGCTGTCCATGCCGGAATTCTGAGCCAGCTCAATGGCAAGCGGAAACATGTTGCGTTGGTACAACATTTCCAGTCTCTGCTGCAGTGGCTTTTCGTGATATCGGTAAATCTGCAACTATCAGCCACCATTTTCACTGCCACTGTCTGATATCCAGCTTGCTCACCTTTCCCTCCTCAGACATAGTGTACAAATCGCCCCAAACATCAAAGATAAATCTCACAGGAGACATCATAGTTTCCGAGTGCGCAATAACTCGCAAATCCGGCTCCAGGAGAACAAACATGGTCGCGTTAAACAGGTCATCGTTAGCACTGCCGCCAAATCGCCGCCTCATACTATCAGGATCCCGTCCGTTCACCGCCGTCGGCAGACACTTGACTGCCACGTAGTTCGCATACATGGCAACCAAGGTCTTGGGGGCCTCGTACGCCTTTGGAGGGCCTCTTCCATCCAACGAATAGGTATAAATCGCATCGTCTCTGGCCACCACCACGTCGCCCGTCTGCTTATCGAGCGTCATGCATCCCCACGCGCAGCCGCTATCTTCAACAGTCTTGGGAGGAAGCCCCTGACCCCTCCTAGACAAGCCCAGCTTGACTATCCGCGTAGTCGTCGATATGAAGAGCGTCGTAAGCTTCTCGTCCGTCGCAATTTGCACTCCCGTAACTGGTTCCTCGGATTCAAACACTATCCGCTGCCTCGTACCCAAGTCGTGGATGAGGTCGCCTCGGATAATCGTCACTGCGCCGTTGCCAAACCCGACTGCAATCTGAGACAAGTCGTCGGACGCGGCGAAAGCAGAAATCGGAAACTGTCGTCGGCCGTTGTTGATAGTCAAGGTGCTCAGACAGGTGGGCATGTTGGTCTTTGGCACCAGCTTGTCCAGCGCCCAGGCCTTCAAGACGGGTTCGCTGCTCAAGTCCTCGGCGACGGTGACGAGCAAACTTGTGCCCTCGACCTGGCGCATGTGCGTGACTCGTCCGACATCGTGGGCCTGGAACTTCCTAACCACTTTCCAGCTCTTGCCGATGATGCTGACAGATCCATCGCTACCACCTAGGAAGAGGCTATCTGAGCCGGCGCAAATGCTGGATATTTCGTTGGTGTCGAAGAGGCTGCGGGTTTCGTCATCGGAGAGAGAGACTTGGGAGACTTCGAAGAAGTCGAATGACTTCCACTGAGGGTTGGTTAGCAAGATGGGGTCAGGTCAAGTGGAAGCGCCGGGAGTCGGTAGCTTCTTGTCAGTATGGGCACATGAGGAATCTTACCGAAATCGCCATGTTGACGCATTAGAGGATTGAGCGCCGACACAATGGAGACGAGAGGTTGGAGGATGGTTGTGGGTGCGATGACGAAGGTGGGACTGACAGGAGCTTGGGGTAGCTTGAGGCTGCCTGCAGGTGCTCAAGTGGTGAGTCTGATGAGTGTGATGTGAAGCAACCAGGCACAGGCAAGTACCAAAGTACCTCCACATCTCAACTCCCGAGTCTCCATACCACACCACGATGGCTGGCCGAGGTCTACAATAAATATGTCCCATGCAACAGCATCATAAAACAACGCCTACTGCCAGTGCCGTCCAGTGTTTCCCCAACTATATTGCGTGCTGCACTTGAATGTCACAATTTTTGGGCTAATTCTAGTAAATTTCGTGTCACAGCTTAAGTAGCCATGACCTGGGTATCTCATATGTTACTCCTTTCCACCGTGGCCTCCATTATCCCTTCCCACCCCATCCCATTCCATTGCATCCTGTCCCGTCCTGCCCATCCAGCCAGCCGGTTCCCTGCTCCAAACTCAAACAAAATATAAAATAATAATAAAAACCAAAATTGTCAGTGTACAAGCCCGGCCCGGCCAAGCAACCAAACCAACCCAGCCAAACTCCCGCACTGAACAGCGCCCAATCATTCATTCACTCGTAACTTGATACACCCTACTCCTCCTTGGCTCCAGCAGCGATCTCATCTTCCTTCGCCTTCTTCTGTTCCATTTCCTCCCTCGGACTGGCCAACGGGCTAGTTATCCCGGCCGCAATGCTTCCACTGATGCTATCTGGCCGTCCATGCCCCAAACGCCCGCTACGAATGCTGGCCCCGTCGCCCTGCTTGGCAAGAATGCTGTTTCTCTCACTGGTGAGGGCCGGGGCAACGCCAGTAGACGAGTAGATGCTATTTCGCTCCGCCCCAACCCGTGAGCTGCTACCAGGTATTCCCGGAGTCGTGGGCATGCCTCCTTGATCTATGTTGGCACTAAGAACACTGAGTGGGAGGCTTTCCCGACTCCCTCCCCAGAGCGAGGACGGAGCCAATGCGCGGACCGACGCGTCAGTATCCATGGAGCGACGGCGGCGACGCTTGCTTGACGATGCCAGGGTCAATATGGAGGCGTTGTCGGTCAACAGGTTGTTGGCGGTTGCTGTTGAATATGTCGTCGGGTTGCTCGTCGGTGCTAGATGCGACGGGATGGCAGAGGCGGGAGATGCGGTCGGAAACGGCTGGCTAAACTGTATGGATTGGGAGTTGCTGTTCTGTGGTGCCGTGACATATGGCGTGTTTCCATTTGGAGCCACAGACTGAATCGTAGTCAGAGTTGTAGTCAGAGATCGAACCGAGGGTGCAGGGCTCGAAAAGGTGCTATCACCACCCCGTCGACCGTCCATGCCACCGCCAATGGTGCGACTCGTTCCCGCAAGCGAGCTGGCTCCCCCATGGCTAGGGGCGAGAGATCGAGGTCCTTCATTTTCCGTTGACACGGTCCCGGCCATGCTGTGCGAGCCAGCCGTCGCGGGGGCTTGCCCTTCGACGGAGCTACGGACGGGTTGATTGACGGACGAAATGCTTCCGGTTCGGGCAGTGGTGAAAGAGTAGGAGCTATCGCCGTTCGTGTTTTGCCGAGCAGTGCCATTGGCGGCATCATCGGCGTCGTTTCCGTGGTTTTGACTGACATGACCAGACTGAGGATAAGGGTTGTTCAACTTATGTCCCCGCTTCATCCTCATGTGCCGCTTGGGGCGGTTGCCGTCGGACGAGGACTTGAAATTGGTCAATTTCTTGACCCATGTTGAAAAGGGCCGTCGCCGGTGTGTTTGTCGGTCTGCAGAGAGTTTGGATTAGACTGTTGTTTGTGACGGAGCGACTGGAACAGAGTTGGGCAACGGTCGTCTAGCGCCAGCGAGGCGGGTTAAGTTTGGGTGGTTTGGGTTTGGACTAGGCTTACCGTGAGGCTCATTGATCATTTCCGTCACCGCCATGACAGCAAGGCTGACTTTGTCGTGACAGCAAGGAAGACGAGGTGATGGGGGGCTTGATTGCAGTTGGCAGGTTGCCGGGTGCAGGCACAGGCGCGATATTGTTGGAGTTGAAGTTGGTGAGGATGGATGTCTGTCGGGACACTTGATCTGGAGCGTTGCGTGGGGAGGTGAAGGAGCGGGCCAGACAGCTTGCGGCCAGACCCAAACGGGCTGCGGGCGGGAATGGGATGGCGACGTCAATAGCACGTGTCTGGAATTGATGGCGATCGATGGCAAAGACCGGACAGGCAGACCCTGCAATTGAGGCGACCGAACAGGATGCTTTCTTTGTGTGAAGATGGAGGTAACCACGCGCACAAGACGCACGAAGTGAATGCCGGGGTGAAGAAACCAACGGGACGGCACCTCGGCTTGTGCGTGCTGGAGGTGTTTTAAACAAACAACCAGACAGAACGGAAATGCAGCCAGCCGGGCACGTCGGGTTGAAATAAAAGCAAGCTGAGGTGTCGATCAATGCTGGGCTCAAACTCTCGACTCCATCAAAGCTTGGGTCTGGCAAGTCTGGGTCCGGGCTGGATCTCCACTGGATCTGGGGTTCCAAAATTGGTCTTCCTCTTCGAACAGTCTGCTCAGTCGACTGTCTGGTCTGGAGTGTTCAATCTGGATGTTTGGACTTCGTCATGGCAGGCCCACCCTGGCGGATTTCATGGCGGCCCTCAACTTGTTGCAGGGGGTCTCCGGTGCCTCACGTGATGTTTCAGGTCGCACGAGCCCTGTGGCTGCCAGCCTCTAGCGCTCCGGTAGCACCTAGCTCCTCACAACTGCCGCTGTAATGAGGCATGATGCAGCGAGCACCGGCCTGGCAGCAAACCAGACATTGGATGGCTGGCGAGTCGGAATGATGCCAGATGAGCTTTCAACAGACACGGAACGCCATTCACGCCTTCATCTTTGGGAAAACAAAAACATGCGCCTAACCGGGGTCCGTGAGTATTCCACTGCAAGCAATTGGGCGCCACAAGTGAACCAATACGAGGCGTCTCGGACTATTGCGTTGTCTTGGGCACAGAGCAAGCAAAGAGCAAGCAATGAATCTGGCGACATGGGCCCAGACAGATGCGTTGATGCCAGCTTGAGGTGACCAATGTTGCCATCAAATCTGTACCTTGTACCTTGTACCTCTTCCCGTTGCCCCACCAGAGCTTCACCTCGCCTCTCCTCTGCCTATCCTCAGGTTGGTCACTTGAACAGTCCTCCGATATTGCCTCCTTTCATGAAACAAACAACCGCAACGCTTTGCGACAACATGGGACGTGCGTGTGCGTACCATGTCCATACGCCGCCTGCCCAAAGATGCCGTTGACAAGATCAAGTCGTCTTCCGCCATCACCTCCTTGAACCAAGTTATCTGCGGCCTGCTCACCAACTCTCTCGACGCCTCCGCCACCAAAGTTACCATCAGTCTCGACTATGTCTTGGGTAACTGTACCGTCCAGGATAACGGTCTCGGCATAGAGCCGGGCGAGTTTGAACCTGATGGTGGCTTAGGAAAGCTGCATCGTAAGACAACATCCACATCCCACATCCCATACTTTGAGCGTCAAAAGTAAATAGCCAAGCCGCTCTAACATCCCATCAGACACCTCAAAGACTCCGCCAAGCCAGAGTATTCACGGCAGTCATGGCCGTTTTGTTGCCTCCACGGCTGCTGTTTCTCTCCTAACCATAGCATCACATCATTCACGGCACACCTCTCATGGATTTCTCTCTATTCACAATGGCAAGGTGCTTGCTCGACATGTCCCTGCACCGCCAGATCAGCGCTTCGAATCATTCAGTCATGGAACCTCCGTAACCGTCCGCAATCTTTTCGGTCCCATGCCAGTTAGAGTAAAGCAACGCGGTCAATTGTTCTCGGACCGCTTTCGGGTCGACAAGGAATGGGAGGCTCTCGTCCGGGACATTACCGCCCTCCTATTGGCATGGCCGTCTGAAGTATCCGTTGCGCTTAGAGAAACAAACACGAAGAAGGAACAGCGTTTAAAGTCTGGCAACGCGGACGTTGTGTCTCGATCTTCACGGCTATTCACACAAGCAGGACTAGCTGATAGTGAGGATAGTGATTCTTGGGTACCTGTCTCGGTCGCAAGTCGCCATGTGAGAATCAAAGGCGCCATCTCAAAAAATCCAGTGGCAACTCGTCGTCCACAAATCATGAGCCTCGGTATTCGGCCCATACCAAACGAGTTCGGTACCAATGTTCTTTACGAAGAAGTCAACAAGCTCTTTCAAGACTCGCACTTTGGTGTCGTTGAGGACGATGACAAAACTGGGAGCATGCAGGCAAAGCCCAGAAAAGGCCTTGAACGGTGGCCAATGTTTTACCTGGAGATACATCTACTCGGGTCCGGTGGCGACTTGGCCATGGATGACGTTCTCGGGAACTCGCAGCACAGCTTACAATCCATAATCGATCTGTTGAAGGTTGTATGTTACGGGTTCTTGAAGAAGCATTTCCTACAGCCAAAGCATATTCAGCCGATTATGGGGAAGCCAATGGCTGTTAGAAGTAGACGGATCGCACACCCGTATACGCCGCAGCCTGCCCCCGAAAGACAGCCATCTCCTCAAGCTCAGTCGGCTGTGGCTACGGGAACAGCCCTCAGACGGCCATATAGTCCATTTAATGAGTGGAGTCGTATCAAGGTTGGACGGGCTACTGTTGAATCCAAGGTCGACCGCCAGGCTGATGTGAGTGTGGCCCTGTCTGCCAAGGGTACCACTCGCCGTCTGGTGGGTGAGAATGGTGTGTTGTTGCGGAAACCTTTTGACGGCATTGGCGTTGGTGAGGCCGATGCCCAGAATCAGCCTACGAACAGAACCGATGCCATTGCGGAGAATTCTGCAACTACTGATAACACAAATATCAGTGAGGGAGGCCAAGGTTGTCCATCGCCAGCAATCACGACACCAGAACCGAAAGCTCGAAAGTTGGAAAGCGGGTCAAAGGCAGTACCACAGGAATGGCTACGAGAAGTTATTCATTCATGGAAGAACCCCGTGTTCGAACTCACCGAGCCTCGGATACCAACCCTCCATCAGGACACTGCAGCCGAACAGTCCGTCAACGCAGGTCGCGATGGACCGTCAAGCAAATTTTACTCACGAGAGAATGATGTGCAGTTTGAAGCAGCGGCAATGTCTCTGAACGGACGACTGTCTCGGGCTGCGCTGGCCCAGGCGGAGATAATTGGCCAGGTCGATAGAAAGTTCATTCTACTCAGGTTGCCACTTCACTCCGCAGACGCGAAACAAACAACTGATCCGTCATCGGCCCTCATCGTGCTCGATCAGCACGCAGCAGATGAACGATGTCGCCTAGAAGAGCTGATGTCTCAGTATTTCGAGCTTCATACCTTGCAAGCCATGTCGACACCTCTAGAAAGCCCCATCGCGTTTGAGGTTTCTGCCAGAGAACATGAGCTTTTGGGCCGGTTTCAGAGCCACTTTCGAACATGGGGCGTCAGCTACAGGACCAGCGGCAAGAGCGGACACGAAATTGAAATCAAGTCTCTGCCACCAAGCATCATAGAGCGCTGTCGAAATGAACCAAAGCTTGTGATTAATCTCGTAAGAAGGGAAATTTGGAGGCTCGAAGATGGGGTCGTACCACCAAGACCGGTCCACGAAGCAGGCAAATCCTGGGTTTCTTGTTTCCACAGCTGTCCTCAGGGAATACTGGAGCTTCTTCACTCCAGATCCTGTCGAAGTAAGTTGTCCACCGCCGTAAGATGCATCTTCCGTGTTAACAGTAACAGGCGCCATTATGTTCAATGATGAATTGAGCAGGGACGAATGCAAGAAGTTGGTGGGGCGTCTTTCGCGATGCGCCTTTCCATTTCAATGCGCGCATGGCCGGCCGAGTTTAGTGCCAATTGTTGATATTGGATTAGGGGGGAGAATCGGGGATTGGAAGGGCTCAACTTTTGGTGTTGGCCGGTGGAAGAGTTGGATTGAGAAGTGACATGCCGGTTGTGTATTGAACTAGACAGATAGGCGTATAAACTGTGCCAGCGTAGGACCGGTTCTGGCGCATTGGGTCTGTCCACCCGCAAGTCATAGTCATCACAATAGCCGCATTGGTATTTACATTTAAACCTATAAATGACAGCCTTCACCTAGATATCCAATGCACATAAGTAGCCATTTGTATATCCACAGCCTGGCCAGGCGCTCCCTCCATAACATTCGTCAGATACACGATTGAGATGCTATATCCTCTAGATGATCGCAGTTCATAGTAACGCAAAGTCACACCGCAGTTAAATTCATCAGAATACGCCCAAAAAAAGGAATGTAGAGCAGAAATGGCAAGCAAAAATACATCAAAACGACAAAGAGCAAAAAGAAAAGTGGCTCTCCCGCCGGGAATTGAACCCGGGTCTCAAGCGTGACAAGCTTGCATACTGACCACTATACTACGGAAGATGAATGACTGTGAGCAGCCATCGTAGCGGATCTTGTGATTGGACAGTGTTATTGGGGTATATGAAGCTTGGCATGCCCTAAAAACACCAACACCAGACAAGAAGCTATCTCAGAATTAAGCAAACGTATGAGCTTCTTTCAGTTCTGGTAGATTCACGTATTACATCCCAGACCCCAGAACTCTCTCCTCACCAGCAACCCACCTCTCCATCCTCCCATTCCCAAACATCCAAACATCCTCGGGCCCAAGATTCACCGCCCTCCCATCACCAACCTCCAACCCTCCCCGTTCCGCGATCCCCAAAACACACACGCCCTTCTCACGGCTCCATCTCTCGCAATGAGCTTTCCACTCCTCCCCGTAATGCGGAAACACCACCCACCCCGACAGGAAATCCAGCCCCTTCAAATCAACTACCCCCTCATTAACATCCATACCACCAGCCTTCTCGTCAATGATTCCAATATCAGCACCTTGAATCACCGCCCCTGCCGACCCGCCATATACCCTTCCCCCCTTGGACACAAACCCCCTCAAACGATGTAGAAGCCCATACCGCTGCAGCTCCTGCAGCAGGAGGAATGTGTTCCCGCCCGGAATGACAATAATGTCAGCGGTGTCGAGGCCAAAATCAGGTGCATGGCCAATTGTCACGGGGGGGAATGAACCGAGCGGCTCTACGGATGACTGGATCCAGGACTTCATGCCGTCCCAGCGGTGGGAAGGTTGTGCCCATGGCCAGATGACGATGCGGGCTGGGGGGTGGAAGGCTGCGGAGAAGACGGCGGCTTCGTCGGTGGAGGATCCGCCGCCGCCGAGGTAGATCATCTTGGGTCTGGAGTTGGTGTTTCGTGAAAGATGACTGTGGGCAGAAGAAGATGGTTGTGCGGCTGACGTGCCTTCCTAAATAGTATAAATGGTACCAGGCTAAATGGAGTTGGGGTATGTGACACTCGACATTGACTTGGCTACTGTTACATGCTAATCACCAGTCACGTTAAACTTTGGGCACAATTTCCGGGTATCGACGTAAATATACGATGCTCCCTAACCTTACTATGACACAGGCATGCCCTCCACATGCCGATTGATACAAAGCCGGTAAACGGCCCTCGCTCATGCCCAACCCCGATGAAGGTGAAAAAATTAGAAACAAATAAAACTACCGTGCAAATACCTTGACCACTCCGTCGCCACCGCCGCTCACTACCCACCGTCCGTCCTGGCTCCAAACACATGAGCAAATGCCCTCTCCGCGCATCACTCGGTGGCTCGTAATCTCTTGTGTACATGATCTCTTTTCCAGGCTCCAGAACCGCAACGACGCATCGTGCCCGGCGCTTACGAGCTCGCGGCCGTCGGGGCTGAGTGACAGGCTGGAGATGGCGTCCGGGTGCGCCAGCATGTTGTAGGTACATTGGCCTGCATGTATTTGTTAGTCTGCTGTGGACTGTACCCTGAAAACAGAAAGTATTATACGTACCGCTGTTGGCATCGAAGAATCGCACAAATCGATCTTCGTGCCCCGAGATAATTGTACCCTCAACGCCAGAGCCAGCCATTGACCGTCCCCCGGTTGGACCGCCAGCCGCATTCTCCTCCTCGCCACCCAGACTGTTGCCATGGTGCTGGTTGGCCTGATCCAAACCAATGGTAGTGGCGACAATGGCATTGACGCCCGTCTTGATTGAGCCATCGTACGTCTCCATGCTGTCCATCGACCCAACCTGCTCGCCGGATTTGGTGTCGTATACAATAACGGCAGCGTCCGAGTAGGAAACAATAAACGTTTCCCCAGAAGGACCCAGTGGCGTGATGCTAGTGGGACTGGCCTTGGATCCATCTGCTCGTGAGATGACATGCACAAGCGTATGGTTGAATGGAGAGTTGGATGCAACACTGGCTTGAGGCGAGTTGGAGAAGCCGCTGCCAGAGCTCATCGAGTTGCCGCGAACTCTGCCGCCGCGCCCGCTCATACCCCGATTTGATCCTGGCTGCGGCGAACTTAGCTGCGGAGGAGCACTCACTGACCACACTCGAGCTGATCCATCAGCGGCTCCAGAAACAAGCAAGATGCGGTCTGCGCTACCGTACGGGCTTGAGGTACCGAAAATTGCACCTAGAGTAGTAGGTAGTACGCAAAGGGCCCATACAGCATCGGTGTGGCCCTCGAGAGTTGCCTTGGGATCGACTCGCCCACGCTCCCACACGCGGATAGTCGCATCTTGCCCACCAGAAAAGATCCACCCGTCGCCTTGCGCTCGTCCTCCCGTGGAAAAGTTGGGAGCAGGCGACCATGATGTCAAGCTCAATACTGAGCCAGAGCGACCGCGGTGTGTGAAGTTTGCAATAACGTCCAGGTCGGAAGCCGGTCCGCCAAACGAACCAGCGTGGTTGTCCAGCCTGGGAATGTGGAACCGTTTAACCATACCGTCGTCGCCGGCGGTGCAAATCTCAGGCTCTCCGGGGCTGCCACCACCCGAAAAGATAACCGTGCGAACCGTGTCGAGGTGTCCCCGCAATCCAAAGCGCAGCTTAAAGTTGCCACTGTCGGACTTTTGGCTGGCTCCCAACCCCAGATCGTGCTCCCCGCTGCGTCTCCTAGACATGGAGCTCTTTCTTCGATGTCCACCGCTCGGAACTCGATTAGGGGATTTGGGCAGATAATCGGCGTTTGGGAATACGTCTGTGTCGGGCCGGTTCGTGACAGATTGAAGGTTCTGTTGAGCAGCACCCGGTTCTGGAAAGGTACCCTCGGGGAAGTCCCAGCCATCTGGGTCAATGTTTGCCGGAATCTTGTCTCTCGACTCTCCTGCATCTTGCATGCCACCCAAAGCCTCGGCGGCGTGGTTAGGGCCTGGCATATTTTCTTCGATGGGGCGAGTTGTCACAGACACAGGGCCCGACCAGTCGCTCGGCGGTCCGTACATTCCCTGCTGGTTGTCTCCCGCGGATCGAAGCATCGGTTGAGGTTGCAACTCCTGCTTTGGTCCCAAATTGGACGGCGGCTGCTGCATCTGGGGTATAGGATTCTGCGGAGGTTGCTGTCTCGGGTTCATAACATTGAAATCTTGGACGTGGTTCGCATTTTGTCGTTGCATTTGATACTGTCGGTCCATGTGCTGAGGCGGGGGCATTCCATATTGCTCAACTTCGCGTAGATCCTCAATCATGGGAAGCGGTGGTGAGTCGCGAGGTGGTTGCGGATTGGCTGGCGTGATCATCAAATACATAAACTCGGATTGGCATTGGTCCAAGAAGGTCTTGAGCTCGTTCCTCTGTGTGTCGTCATCCGTTTTTTCGACTTCGATTCCCTCAACGCCAGGTGGGCTGTACTTGTTCGACGCAGCTGGCAGCTCGTTAGTGATATTTCTTTCAACACAGAGATGCACTTTCAACAAAGACACAGATATTTTCCGACATACCTCGAAGCTTCTCCTGAATTTTGGCCGCACGATCATTCTTAGCCGCCTCAGCAGCCTCAGCCGCCGAGGTGCCCTTGAGCTGTGACGCTTGGTCCTTGACTTTTCGTTCCAGAATAGTGACGTATTTCCTGAGAGCCTTTTGCGTGGCATCTGCCCTCCGTGCCTGCCCCTCGAGGCTAGCTATCCTCCCTCGCATCTCCTGCTTCTCGATCTCCCAGGCGTTCCTCTCTCGCTCATGCCGATGCCACTCCGTCTGCAAGAACCGCATAACGCCTTGCAGTGTATACTCGGTCGCCTGGGGTTGATTCGGTCCATTTGGATGCATGCCCATGCCCATGCCCATCTCCATCCCGCCCACGCCGTTGCCCACGTTTGGGCCCATCATGGCGCGCCTCGTTCAATGGGGCGGGCTCATTGAGAGCCTACGCCGGACGAGAGGTTGGTTTTCAGGCTCGGCCCTAGACTGTTGGTGATGCTGCGCCGACGGTTGCGCGTGGCTGGTGGATGGCTCCAGGCGCTTTTGGAGGTTACGGTACGCTTTGGAGCTGCAATCGTTGAGGTTTATCAAAACTCATCAACTGGCGGCGTACCTTGAGCTCCAGGTGTGTTGTTCCTTGGTGGGCTTGCTGGTGCTTCGGCTGGCCAATCAGAGGACTCTATTTCTCGTGAGGCCGCAAGGCATCAATGCCTCGAACCCCCTGACCAGGCTTCAGTGGGAAATCATCCACGCATCATCTTGGTGCTCACGAGCTCAGCTTGAACTAGCTTTGCATGGATGTTGTGTGATATCACTAATTCACCACCAGATGACGGAGATCAATTGCTAGAATGTGTTTTGTGCACCTTGCACCTGGGTTCATTGCGGGACTCTAAGTTTGCCTGCCTTGCTGCAACATGGACACACGTGAGCCTGGGGACCAAGAGATTGATTGACTTTGGTACCCGGCGGCAGCACAAGCCGCAGAGTAATGAGGTTCAAGAATGAACAAAAATTAAGAAACGTCATGTTCTTGGTACCATGGTATGATTACGCAATTCAAGAAGCAAATGACTACTAAATTTAATACCTAAACCCTGGACAGATTCCTGGGTGGTGTACAGACATCCACGAACTACTTCTGCGGAAACATGAACTATTGGCGTCCGAGAATTGCTTTTTGTAGATCTGTTGGGAGCTCTGCCATAATCGCGCCTAGCACGACTCCGGAATCGAGAGAAACCAGACATCCTACGTGCCTGGCATCCCAGACCCAACTGTAATGCCCCAAACATTGTCTGTCATCTCAGTGTGGACTGCGAATTCATGATGGAACGGGACCATAGACCGGACATGGCTACAACACGCAGTATTTGTTGTTTCATTCGCACACCTCCTCGGTGCAATATAACGCCAACGCCATGGGTATCTACCAAATCAATCCAGATCGTTCTACCTCGCCACTCACAATTCCAGCTCTTCAACTTCCATACCGCAGTCAACACACGTTTTTATCGTCATGCCCTCTTCGTTTTCTACCGTACGACCCCACTGATGAGCATGCTTTGTGTCACGTATTGAGTCTCCAAATTTGCTTGCACCCGACTTGCTCAACGTACCAGCTTGCCGTCGAAAGGCATCTGTTCGAGTTTTGCGCTTCAAGTCCATCAGCTTCTCTTTGAACTTGGCTTCCTTTCTAGCCTTCTTCTGTGTCTCGCGACGCTCGTACTCCGCATCTAGCTTTTCTGCGGAACCCCATTTCGTATTGACAGCATACTCTTCAACCTGGAATCGAAGGAACAACATCATGTCATGCCAGTGTGACTTGTGCGGATTTGGTTTGGAAAGATGCGGTAATAGTTCCGGATCTCGAAGTTCCGCTATACAATGTTAGATAAACTGGTACAACTTGAGGTCAGAGACAACTCACGGTCGGTTAAAAGGTAGTCCTCCTTGCACTCCGTCTTGGTTAGGAGTGAGTACTTCTCCGGATACTTCTCCTTGCACTTGTTGCAAACGCAAATATGAAAGACCTCCTCCCACACAAAGTCAATCTCTAGACTTTTGCATTCTCTACATTTCTTTCTCTTGCTTTCGTCTTCCAAGACGCTGATGCCAGGCTCAAACGGGCCAGCCTTTTGCCGTTGCAACTTGCGTATGAGCTGCATTCGCTCCCACTCCTGCACAGTCATGTCCTTCGGTCGCTGTTCATCTTGTTCGCCAGGTTTCTTGACTCCCAGTGCGTAGTTGTGCGGATCATCTTCGGTAGAAAGGAAACCTCCCTTTGTATCGGTCATGGAGCTCATATTGTAATCGACGAACTTGGTGAATTTGGCAGCAGGTCGGAGGGCCTCTGCATCGCCTTGATTTCGGCCATCGCGGTTGGTACCGGATTCGATAGTTGGAGGAGGATTAGATGATATTTCGCTGAATTGTCGCTTGCCGTTTACCGGCTTGGTGATATGAACGTCTTCCGTGGGAACGAACCCGCCAGCAGACTTGGGGACGGACGGGACATTTCCAGTCGCTCTTTGTTCAGCCTCGCGTTGGTCTCGGATGGCTTTAGCTCGCAGCCGATTCTCTTCCTGAAGAATGTCAGCGCAACGAAATTTCCGATACATTCGTGACACAACGTACGATCCGTCTGGTAACTTCTGGCGTCGATGGCGAAGCGACAGGTGCAGCTTTGGAGGGAGGCGGCGTTGTCGCACGCTCCATTGAGGTTGGAGTAGAAAGGTGGCTGCAACTACTCTGGGTTCCAAGGTATATCAGAAAATATTCGAAGTTACTGTGTACTGCTATAAGTAGTTATGGAAGAGTTGAAGCAGTATGGAAGAGATCATTGCAGGTCGGCGACGATGAGATTCACGTTTTGGTGGAGGGGCGAAAGTGTGGCTGACTGGCGTCATTGGTCGCTCCTTCCGTGCAACGATAGATGCACGTGGAATCGTGACCAGAGGTTGATGGTGACACATCAGGTTTTTACCCCTTCAATATTGTTTTTGTCTGCTGCCTACAACATCCAACAATTGATTTCATATACTCCAGTATATCTATGCCATTTGAATTGGTTCGTTTCTTCGCTAAATATCACCCTGAGTTAATCTCAAAACCCACGGATCACCACTACAACGATATCCGTGCAGAGACATTACCCATCGACATTCCTTGTGCTTGACATTATGCCGTTTATGAAACACCAGACAGGGAAGCGCGGGGAGTTACTTCCCCGGACATGAATCTTTTGCATGGTACATCTTGTACCCATCTTGGTCCAGCATCTTGACTTCTTGACTCTAGACATTGTCACCCTCATCTCCCCTTGTGGGACCCTCGTTTCACGCCACAACCGCTCGGAGGCGCGGATGGGACCGGATTTCCACCCGCATCATATTAGAGATTGAGGAACTTTTCACATGACAACTCCAACTAAACTCTAGGTGTTTGAATCAGGCCCTCTCCACCGTTCAAGTGCCAGCCAGGCAGGCAGATGAAGGCAGATGAAGTCTTGATAGGCATGGGGTCTCAAGTCGTAGTCATGTTTATCCAACCGCTGCATAATCTCGAAACTTGAAGAGATAGATCGACAACGATGAGTGCAATTTTACGGCTTGTTTTGCATCAAAAACTCGACAAGGTAGCACATACTTTTCCTTCCAACTCCTGTATCAATCCGAGTGCTAACGTCCTTGTAGCGCGTGACGCTATCATGTTCAAATGCCACTTCTCATCAAACTCCCGCCAATGTGGCCTTGGCCCAAACGGTTGTACGAACTGAAGTCGCTTCAGTGGAACTTGTGCGCGCTGTTGCTCACCTAGTCTTGACTGCTTACTGCATCACGCCATTACTATGAAGGCTATCAAGGCTTGAACAACCCTGGGAATCCCTGATGCAGGCAATCGAGTGCGGCAAGCCGAAAATATGCTTCACCACACTCTCCCACAGCCTTACACCACGAGATCAACCGCTCGACGAATTCAATATGGCGCTTGATGTGACAGACGAGGCGAAACCATGAGATGCCATCGTGGGACGTCCAGCTCCTGACAATATGCGCCAAGGCCATAGTGGCTCAGTTCTAAAACCGGGCAGGAAGAATCTTACACAACAGGCTAGCAAGCTGGAACCATTCCACCTGTTCAGCTTGATGGTGGTCAGATTCAAGGTTAAGCTACCAGGAACCCAATGCTATACCCCTGTCTGGCTTGCACACTAGCCGCCGCTTACTCCCTAGTTGCCAATGAGGTCCATCCGAGCCGTAACATCCCAGTTACACAACATGACTGTGCATTGGTGTTTGTGGTGATCCTTTCTTGGTTGAAGAAGTGGATTTACTTTTCAATGTTGGCCGTCATGTACAATGCCTGCCCCCGCCCCTTTGGTTTCCCATTAGTGATGTCAAATCTCGTGGTCTTTCCCTTCCCCTTTCATGTTGACCATGATTATTCTCCGTCCGTTTTGATTTTGATCCGATCTTCGCTTGCCCTCTGAGTGGTGTTCGTTAACCACACGATGCCAGCTGTAAGAAGTGTTGTGTTTGGGCTGCTGGCCATCACGGTTAGTTTCGTTCGTGCGGCCGACATAGAGGTCATTACTTGTTATGCCCACGACGGATCAGCCTGGGCAAACAATACGCGATGCCCTGGATCGGATGCGTGTTGTGGTATCGCAGACACATGTTTATCCAATCGCCTGTGTCATAAAGAAAGTGACGGCCCTGGGACTTTTATCCGGGGACCTTGCGCAGTCAAGCCATGGAATAAGGGTCAATGTGCGCAGGTGTGCGAATACGGTACGTTCTGAGCAGGAAACACGGCATGAATCTACTTCCTCTCACGATTCACGAAGTCACCCGCGTGCTAACGAAATACCCTGAAGACGAGGAGAAAAAGAGATTCCCCCGAGTTACAGCCTGCAATGACGGCTCATTTTGTTGCGAGAAGGACGGAACTGGGTGTTGTACCGCCAAAAAGGGCACATTTCTCGATAAGAACGGCAACATCGCCAAAGGTCCTGCAACAACGACATTATCATGGGGCCCGGAACGCACATCAGCAGGATACCAGACGGTAACCTCGGCGCAAACCACCATATCGACAGCCACCAATACCCCTACTCAGTCGCCTTCAGCAACACCATCACCAGACTCGAATGACGATAACAACGCCGCCAAAATTGGTGCCGGAGTAGGCGTTCCAGTTGGTGTTTTGGCCATTGGAGGCGTTGCAGCTTTCTTCTTCTTCAGACGCAGAAAACAGGCCAAGAACAGCAACAGCGTTCCCGAACTTGGAACCGAGGGGGAACAGAAGAAGGTGGTGTACACGGGACCGCCGGTTCAACCTCAGGAATTAGATGGCAGTGAGAACCAGGTACACCGATCTGAACTTCCTGCTTAGCGAAGCTGCTTGGGGGAGGAGTTCATAATAGAGCGTATATATCTGCATTTGAAGTATGGCGTTGGGTGTTGAATTGGCTTTCATAATTTGATGAATAGCGAAACCTAGTTTAATCTGATGCGTATAAACAAGAGAAACGGAACTCGCAGGCTTGCCACACCAATGCCACACCACAACGTGACAACACTGCACGTGCGCCTCAAAACGGCAAGTAGTATGCATTGTCTAGGCAGACATGCACTTCCTTGGTTCCGTGCATGTAAACGCCCTTGCCGCAGAATGGGGGCCCAACAGGTTTATGTACTCAAGTATGTTGGTTCTGCGGATAAGCGGGTGCGAGATATACGAGCAGTGCTCAGTGCCCAGGACCATATTGATGAACAATAGGGCGTGGGGATATAAATCTCTTTGTTGCGTAGTTCCGTAGTACGTTATAAGTTTGTATGTTGGGGGCGGTTGGAATGCAACTCTGCTTATGAAGCAATATGAGGCTTACTTGACAGTCGTGGATATGGCGAGGAATATGCTTGCGGCGAAGTTCTGCATAAGCACTTGGAGATACACATGTAGGTATACATTGAAGGTGCTGTAGTTTAAGTGTAGAGTTAAGATTTGGATTTGGCGTGCACTTTGGCATATTTGCCGAGGTATGTTTGCGCAGAGTTGACTGCTTCGTGAGTGTGGTATGCAGCGCGGGTAGAATAAGGATAACAACAACTGCTTACTATTATAGTGAAGCTATGGAACTTGCTTGTCCATCTTTCCCATCTAGAAGTTTACTATGCAAAGATAACCAGCGCATACGTCCAAACACCTACACGAAGCGAGATACTCGGGTCACACCATCCATGGGAAGCTGGTTGGGGATTCGTAAGAGTCGAATACCTCCATCAACAATAAAAACTATATAATTAGACCCGTCATTTCATCGACAGTGTACAGGACAAGACTAATAAGCTGTGAAAGGAGACACAAGTTACGGGTGAGTCTCCCGCATATGACGTGAAACACCGGCGAACCACGAGCAACCGCGTATATACACCTTCTCCGCAATATAAAAGCTAAAACAGACACAACCGCGATAACGTGAGTCAGCTCAGCACTCATAACTACAATTAGTTTGCCTCGCGTGACACATACAAACACGTCCTCACATCACAATATGGCAGATACCGAAACGACAACAAGAATTTTCACCAGAACAAACCAATCATATTGGATGAAACAATATCTAATACAACCAATATGCCTCGACTTATTCCCGTCCCCCCGCCAGATGCCCACCGATCCCCCTTACCGTGCTGGCAGAAATAGCAAATTCCCAGTATTTCTATGCAGTAAACATGTGCAAAAACCCCGATTTATACCGTTTCCATTTGTTGCTCCACTTTACTCCTCCTTGGCACCGCCGCGGCCAGACTTCTCAGCAGCCTCGACGGCCTTCTTGTCGCTCTGAGCCTGACCCTGCTGCATGGCGCTCATGAAGCCAGCGGCCTGCTTGAAGGGGCGCTTGAGGTCACCGATGGCGGGCTGGCCGTAGATGTGGATCTTGACGAGGTTGCTCTCGAGGGCGCTTTTGACGGGCAGAATGCTCTGGATGAGGAGGGGGTTGGTGTACTTCATGTAGAGGTGCATGAAGGCCATGATAGCAATGCCCATCATCTGTCCGCGGAAGAGGGAGCGAAGCTGGTCCTTGTCGTAGGCTTGGATCGTGGTGGTGACGAGCTTGCCTTCTTCGGTGGAGCCCATTGGGGGAGGCTCGACGTACTTGAGGGTGGTCAAGTCTGCGTTGCGTTAGTTTATGGGCGTGCAAGAGGATTTCTAGGTGAGGACTCGGCAGGAGTTTGGGGAGAGTCGGCAGCAGGCGCAGCGGATGCTGTCCGAGATGTGGGAGTGTATGGTAGCCATACCCTTCTTCTTGTTGATCTGCGTTCCAATGTACAGGTAAAGGAGGGCAATGAGGACATTGCTACCGACGTAGACGGCGCGAACGGTGTTGAGGACGTTGGGGTCGTCAAAGGGAATGCGCTTCGACACCTGCATCATGCCCAACATGATGACGAGGTTGGTACTGTTGGCAGGGGGTGTTAGCATACATCATCACTCTGTAATGTGTGCGGTGTGCGTCCGGCGATGCAAAGACATGATGCCACGCGACTCGTGATAGTCTGGAGAGGAAGCCTTTCGACCACATGTCCGGAACAAGGGAAATGGCGACAACTCACATTTGGGGGCTGAGACCGGCCATTGTGAAGGCTTAGAACGTAAAACGTCTGCTTAGTTCTCCGTAGACACTGGACAAAGAAGAGGGACAAAGTCGGCCGTAGGTGTTCGACAAAGAGTGGACGATGCAAAACCGTGGGTCGAAATTGGGAATTGGGGAACGTGGTCGCAAGGCTGCAAAGACACGACACGAGGAGAATTTGGCTGGAGTCTGTGGCGAAATAGGCTTGGGTTGTAGTGAAGTATCTGCTAACACCGTTTTGTGCAGTTTTACAAAAGCCGCGATACAGAGTACCTCTGACTGCTCAAATCTTTCGAGTCAGGGCCAATTCCCTTCCAGAGGGTTCGCTGGCCTTTTCGCAAGCAGTGGATGCCAACGCGGGTTCCTGGTTGGTCGGGGGCTAGGGAAGGGACCTGGGGCGCTCCTTCCGAAGCCACACTATGCTTCATCCCGTTGGAACCTTTTTCCGCGGTCCGAAGTGTGATCCGTCAACACCATATTTTACTTCCAACAACACGGTGATGATTGTCAGCTAGAGATTTACATTTGCACAGGAACGTTTACCCTTCTTCGTTTGTATCTCCTTTCTTTGCTGTCAGCCCAGGCAAGTCGTGGCAAGGTCCCGTGGCCATGGGAACCGAACGGTGGCTGGCAAGTCACTCATCGAGACCAAACGCAGATATATGTCATGAATGAGCTGGTTGGCTCGGCGCCTAATTATGGCCTGTGAATTGTCTTCTTCGAGCGATTTGGGCCATGACGCAACTATTCGATTATAAAGTAGGAGCAAAGCGGCGCAATTGGCACCTCGTAATCCGCTTTCGCCCTACCATGGCCCCTTTCATATGCAGCATGGATTCCAGCACCGCAGCCACATTGCTCTTCTTCGTCTGCGTACATCTTCAACCAAGTGTTTGATGCATCATCGACATCCTGACCCGCAATCCTAGTTAATATCTGCCTCGGGAATTTGGGAGAGGCTCCAACGTGGTAAAAGTATGAGCAAGAAAGGCAGTTTCCCCAAGTACATAAAACAACCCTGTCGATGCAGAAACTTGAAGGCAATCAGCATCAAAGTTATAACACCTCTTCCTGCCATCCCAGCCATACGGCAAGTATTCTATATCTGATACACGTCTACACCACTCCCAATCCGCATGGCAACAAAATCCCTTAACAAAACCGACCAAATACTTCTCAACTTCTCAACGATAACGCGTGGACCCCTAGCTACCCAAAAACACCCCATCCATTATCCATTCATCCACCGCAATAAAAACCCATGTCCGAACCAGAACCACAACCACTACGACCCTGCATGACCTTGACGGAGGATAAGCGAGTAAACCCCGATGCAGCCGCAATTCCAGCCCCCACATATCACACTCCGTTTCCACGGAGCAAAGGCTCAATTCGTCCATGGAGCTAGAACGGCCATTCAATTTCGTTCTTTAGTAAGATCCATATGTTCCCTATACCTAGATGTACTTGTAAAAGTTCCTAGTAAGCCAGTCTTGGCTATCCACCGTCAACAGGACCGACTTGAGAAAGACCACCACAGGGAGTGTACACACAAGGTGCTGTGTCAACGCATTTGTAACTGCAAATGACATATCTGCCGAGTTTATCCAACGTTACTGGCACCCGTTGCACTCTCCTTGTATGTAGTGCATCTTTCTCACAAATCACATATCATATTGGATCCAAGACTGATGGTGTTACCCCGGGAAGTGGCAGGTTCAGGGTCTGCAGTACAAACTACAGGGCTGAGCGCCCTGGGATTTACGGAGTACAATCCTGGTTGGATGGATCGGGCCGGGCGCGCACCATACCGTGACATTTTGTCTGATGATACGGTTGTATACGCTGAGAATGACGGACATTCGCAGCGAGATTCAGGCACCTACGCGATGTATACTGGCTCTCTCAGACCTAACACGGTACTGAAGCCTGAGACATTATACGTAGCATGGATGTCTGCATGCCTCTTGCTAGTATGCGGATTGGTTGTCGGTGACGAAATAGGATATTGCTCGTATTTGACTACCCTATAGAATATCACGATTCCCCAGCTGCTGACCAACAGGGCGGCGATTCAAGTCCATCACAGCAGAAGCAAACTCCCGTGGCGACGTGTCGGATGGACTCACATCAGGTTCGTAATTCAGCTTTGGGCAAACATATCCCAGACAGAGTGGGAAGCGAAAGAAATCGCCCAACCCAAGAGCCACGCCACATCCCTTCAAGCAGACCCTCACGAGAAGATCTACTTGTCACGGGCAAACACATCAGACTAGACTGTGCACTGCCGTCAGCCCGGTAGCCAACGGCAAAAACTGTCCCCAGGTCATATCCACCATCGTACCAGACGGTTCGTGTACCCAACGGTTTCTCTGCCAAAGTCTCCTCTTCAGCAAGGCACCGCGGATCTTCTGCAGTAGGGTTACCTCCGTCAGCCCTACGACTCGGGATTCCCGTCGCCAAGGCAGAGCACAAAGCACACGCCGCTATGCGTGTCTCAGACAGCACTGCCAGGTAAAAGATGTCTTGATACGGAGTACTTCCTTCAACACTGCAAGGAGATTTTTTGCCAACGAACCAAGACGGGCTTGGCAGCCATGACGTTTGGTGCCGGGCCAGGGGCGAGATCGCCAGTGGCGCCAGTGATTTGCAGCGACCAAATGCCCAGCCTTGTTGCGCCGAGCCATGTTGGTGCATGTGGCAACATCAAGTATCTTTGTTGCTTGCACTCCCTTACCCACTGTTCCCGTTTTGGTGCAAGAGCCTTTTGGTCAAAGCTGGGCCTGTCGTTGCAGTCGGCGACCAGGTATCGTATTCTTTGTTGACCAAGCTTGGCCACATTGTTGGCTCAAGGTGGGTGGGTAGGTGATTGTTTATTGATAGCTGGGACCAGGTATCCTATGCTTGAATGGTTTTAGACGCAAACGCAATCATGGGACATGTTTGTCAAGGCAGTAAGTGCTGTCAAGAGTCTTGTGGCGCTAGACGCTTGCAAAGGGAGGCTGTAAGAGGATGCGTTGAGAAGGCTTCTCTGAAAGCAACCACTGCCACTTACAAGCAAGTCTGTAATGTGCATGATTGTTTGCCCTGGTGGAGGTGTAGAGTCATAGCCATTGTACTTGTCTGTTTGTTAAGGAGGACCTACCCATTTATGGTAACCATTTCCAAGGAGGCGCGATGCTGCTCCCTCTTGTAGTTCCATCAATCCATAGACTCACTGGAAACTTGATACCACGGTGCACAGACGAATGCCTATATGTGGTATTCGATCCTTATTGAGCACTTGCGTACTGAACAAAGGCTAAGATAGCACGACCAGAAGTCGACATACATAGAAACGTAGCCATAGTTTTATTGACAAAGTGTTTGTCTTGATGCTCACGGATCTAGACGTCCATCGTCAGTGTCAAGCACAAAGACTGGCGCTTTTCCATCATCATCACCGTCATTCTCCATGCTGCTGAAAGGGAGCATCTTATAAAAATGTCGTGTACTATCCCAATGCCATTCGACGCAAACCACACACGAGGCGGCATATCTCCTCTCTGGCGTACCCAATGCCCTGCCGGATCAGGGACACTGAAGAAACCAAAGTCTCTGTCAAAGTTAAGCGCTGCGGTTGTTCCTGGGGCATCTTTTGTCTGCATAGCAAGGGATTCTCGTCACATTCGTCGCGCTCTTCTGGCTCTTCGGGCTCTCGCTCCCGCTCGACAACGGTATATTACGTCCGGGATTCCTCAAGCAAGTTGTCTTCGTCGACAGCCATGGATACCTGGGGAGATTGTCCCCTGTGTATGCATCACGGGGCATACCCTCTCAAATCGAGATATTACCGCCAATCACAGCTCCATGAAGGACCATGGGGATATCAGTTTCAAGCGCAGGGTGGCGGCCATTTTGCCCACCACGACCACTTTCATGACCACCATCACGAGATCCTCCACGGCCATGGGGGCGGGATATTCCCTGTTCGTCCCAGATCTCTGGGCTACTTGCCCGTTGAGACACCCTTTCTGGTTCATGTAAAGGATCATCCAGCGAATGCTCGCGGAACAGGAAGAGGATACTATTACGATGTATCGCTGACTCGTGATCTCTCTGCGACAGACATCATCTCATTCCTCACTACCAACCCTACCCGTTTCAAGGTCATGTTCAAGAACCCACAAGGAGACTTTGAGGAACTCACTCCGGATATGGATACAAGGGAGCTCGTGCAGCACATGACGAAATTCGATATTATGCTGCGAGAGCATGTGCATACGGCGCCAGTTTTTGCGATAACGCCTGAGCACGCCCTGTCGTACCCACGAGCCCTTCACCCATAATAAAAAACTGTCCAGCCTTCGACAAGACATCCACAGGCTTGCCCCTGAGCTGGAACATAGAGAGCAAGGCTTCAGGTGAAGCTAATTTTACCTTTGAGATAAAGAATCGTGCTCAATCGAAGACAGCCACATCACCCCACTAGCACGAGAAACTTCCCAAAATATAAAACATGCCCCAGAATACGAGTTGGTAATCGATAGTCGAGTCCGTCTATGCCGACAGGGTTCTCCATCCTGGGGCAGGACAACTCGCCTTTCGGTAAGCTGCCGTAACCTCCAGAATCGACTCCATCCAGTGCTACCTCGACATGGGCGTACGTACACTGGTTCGAGTTTGAGCCAAGTGCGGCTCAAAGTGTCAGCGTACACGAGACGGAAACTCCTTTTTGGTTGCTGTGATTGTGGCTACAGCTGGCGCCAGCAGGGTGGAAACGTGGTGATGACGCGTTGCAGCCCATTTGGTGACGTTGGCTCCATGCGCTCAACACTGGAAGCGGTCTAACCTGCTGGCAAGACTATAGCCCATGCCCAATGTCAGCCACTTTTTGTGTCAGCGCTTCTGTTTGTTCTTATTCCTCTTCTTTTTTTGGGGGGTTGCCAAACCAGGCAATGTGTTCGTGTAAGCTAAAAAAGTTATTGATTTCACGGGTAGTACCCTAGTATGTATGGAGCAGACTCTAAGGGGTCGTATCGCAAAATAGTTGAAAGTTATACCAAGGTCTGCAGGAAACGTCGGTGATCTTGCCACAAACGTAAATTGGTGTGAGATGCTTGTTCGTTTCCAGTCCACATTGGTAAAGAAAGCGGTTCTAAGCCGGAGAATATACCAACAGCACTGTCATCAGTCGAGCCTCCCCCATAACGGATGCATGTACTGATTTCCAACATTCCGCTGGCTAGGGGCACAATTCCTGGTAGTTGCCCAACTCAAACGACATGATCCGTCGCAATACCATTGTCGCCACTTTGCTTGTCCATAGGAAGAATACAGAAAATCTGCTTTCGTATTCTCCCGTAAGATGTCCTCGCCATGATGTTGATTGATGTTGATATCGTACTTCAAGCTTTCTTCGCAATTTTGCCTCGCGGGCCAACGTGGGTACCTGCCAGAAGCGGTTGGGGTCTCTGGCAAGGAATAGCTCCTGTATGTATTTTTACATCGCTGGCTGCGTGAACCAAACGGTGTTCGGCCCCTTCCACCTCAACCTGGGAGTTGTAGCGGCAGGTTTGGCCCAAACCAGTCTAAGCCGTGAGGACCTCCACCAATGATGAAGTATGGTAAACGGGTGTGAGGTGATGCGCTAATCGAAGATCTAGAAGGGGGGGTGAGGATAGGAACCATGCACGAACAAACAGCGACAGGGGCTGCCGTAAGCCAATGCATAAGTTCGTGGAAGGGAGTGCCTTTCTTGTGAGCTCTCACCAGTCTTGCTTCAAGCAAGCACACACCTCCTCGGCTCCGATACCAAAGACGTCGTATCCTTCTGCAGCACCACATCAAATGCCTATTATTCAATTGACTAACAGGTATTCGCATCATCTGCATGTCACTTTTGAAAAAAAAAGCGCAATTGTTAAGGATCTTTTCTGCTGTATCTGCACCCGACTTGTTGGGCTGTTCTCGTAATGGTTCTTGCAGGGATGTGTGCCTTCTTGTCATCTGAAGTTCGCAGGCCCAGGCTTGGGAGCACAGATAGAAACCGCCTTCTCTATCCAAGTGTCTTCAGCATGTTTCCCGGCGATCAGCTTTTGACTGAAGTGCTATTCATGTGGTGGGCTAACAACGCACCGAAAAGTCGTGGCTTACCGAAGAAACAATCTCCCAAGTCTCCAAGAATTTGCATCGAAACAGACCAGTATGAGAAGCGGGCACATAATCTGGCAGCATTGTAGTCTCAAACATGCCAGGGGCCACCACTGAATAACCGGTATAGAAAATGTTCCCGTGCCGGCTGAAGCAAATAGTCTTGATAGGAACACGGAATTTTTGGCGCTTCAGTTGGGTGAGAATTCCCAATGTCACATGTGTGCGCTTGAATGAACCCCATTCATCAATGCCAGCAGAGTATCTTGTTTCGGCTGATGGGGTCTAGTTCACCCTGCAGAGACGGGCTCTGAGCAAACATACGTCGGTTCGGTAAAAGAATACCATCCTACATGAAATTTCAATGCAACAACGCTAAACATGGCCCCAACTGTAGCCTATTCATGCCAGCCCAGAGGCAGTTATGTATCGTGATGGTGTGTGATGGCCCATGGTCATGTACCCGCACAGGCGTAGCCCAGCTGTGATTTCGACACCATAGAGGAGCAAAGACTGAGACGAAATGGTCCAAACTAAACAATGTGGAAAAAAATTTGCTGAGTGTCTGTGTGTGGACGTGACAATTTCCATTCATCTTACAATCGTGACCTGCTTTGAATATGTTGGTGATGTCAGTAACCCCAGGTTGGTGGAGTTGTGTGGCTATCTAGACAAAGTGTACCACAGCCAGACCGGAGCCAACCAGCCATCCCTGCTGCAGTTTTGGTGAACTGCCCGCCAGATGGCGTTGCGGCTGTACTGAAGTTAGACTAAAATCTGATACCACCTCTCTGTGATAGGTTTGCTGTTGTAAGAGCAGAGCCACTGGTTCCTCGCCGCCCTGCCTGCCAAAATCATAGCGCCTGGCTTGTTTTTTTGCCACAAGTACTGATCATCTAGTCGTTTGCCTGAAGAACAATGAAAATTGGGCAATAATGAAAGTTTTGTAGTTGGCACGACAGCTCAAGAGTAGCGAAGCCGATACCCTGCGCTCTGGGGAGGCATTGTGGCAAGGTAGAAATCCCAGGGAAGCGCCGGCTCGCCTCGATTGATGACCTTGGGAGCCACGGTCTGCTCCTCCAAGGTTGGTCAGATTCCACTTTTCTGGCTGCACATTCGCTCTGTGCCTTGTATAGAGCCTCGCATTGTGGCCACTGCGAGTCTACCAGTGAGAGAGCAGGAGATGCGAAATCCAGACTTAACTGAGCCGGAGGTACTTATTTACAGATCGGGGTGGGCATCGACTTAATTTTGTCAAGATGATCTGGTCCAGCAGGAATGGCTTTCGGGGAGAATTCTTTTGACACTTCCTTCACCATCGTGCATTACTCGTGAGAACATGATCCTGCCGCCACTAAAGCTTCATCTTCCATTCCTCAATGCAGGTTGAGGTTGGTTTTTTGCGCATGCAAAATGTCAGCTTGTAAAGCCCTGGTCGCCTTGCGGATATTGACACTGAGGCTCGAAATGTCTCTATGATAGCTGTGGCTCTGTGGTTGTCTTAGAGGACACGAAGGAGTTCCTTGCATTCTATGTTTTGCACCGGGTGGTATCGTATGCCGGAAGTGTGGTAAATGCTTTGATGTACAACGAAGCGCAGTCTCGCGGGGGTCAAGCTGAGATATCGCAAGGCCGTTGGGGTTGGCACAGCCATGATGGAGTGCTTCGGCTAATACCTTGTGAAGCGATAGGGCCAAAGCCGTTGGCGTTGAGCCGCCAATGGAGCGGAAGCAGCATGCTACCCTTTGGTCAACATGTCCCGGGGAGCATGGCTCAGCCACCACCCAGATCCTTCCCAGGGTTTTGTCTCCAACGCTCAGGCTTCAACGAGTACAGCCGACCCTCCTGCCCCAGCTGTACCCTGTGTTGGAATACGACCTGGTACTGACCCATGCTTGCAAGTGCACGGTAGAAAGCTGGAGTCCAAAAAGAGCAACCAGACCTCCATCTGCTTGGAGAACAAATGGATGAATTGACCAATCGGAAGCACCTGTCCGTGGCTGAGAGCTACTTTTGGGGCCTATAGTCAGAACAAGGCAGTAGTGTGGATGATTTTGGCTCCAAACGGTCATGATAAAATGTTGCATGGGACGGAATGACAGTTCGGCGACGTGGCGAAGCTCAGCATGACAGAAGACTGTGCGAATGGTGCGGCAGCTTGTGTTTTGATGTGCCAAATTGTTTTGCAAGAACCTGCGTCAAGTTGACGGACTACGTCAGTTTGTTTTTTTTGCCAATGTTGCAGGCTCAAGGTCCAGGCTCACATTCATTGACAGGCCAACACTTACTTCTTGGATGCTTCTTTTACTCTAAAACCACACCCTGTTTTGATAGAGTAGACGACCCTTTTCGGACTCTGGCATCGCACTCGATGTCCGTAGACAATAGTGCCACGCACTTTTGTAAACGCTGGTGTTGCCGTGGTAGTGCCGGTGTGGTTTTGTAAGGCGACCAATAGATTTGAAGCCGTCTCGTCCCCAGAGTTTATCATCCGCAGATGCTTGTTTCAGCTGGTAAATTTCGTCGTCAAGAATTTTTGGTTTATCCATTCAGACTCCGGAAATGAATCTTGGAAGTGGCCAACTCGGTTTGATACGGTTGGTCGTGCCTCGTACCTGACGCCCGGAGGTACAGATCATATGAGCACATGCGCCTCCCTAGGGTGATTGTCACTGGTGTGTATTGGCAGGAGGTGGTGTCTTGCTGCGGAATCAGCACCCAACCCCGTATGCGCCATTGGCAAAGCTATTTTGGCCACTCTGCAGACAGGGGCAACACTAACCGGGACGGATGTGAAAGATCAACCAACACTGGACTTGCGTCTTGCTATTGCCTGTCACTGTTCAAATCTTCGAGTTTGCTTCGTCTCTACCTCGTCGGCTCTGTGGTGTTCGAAACTGCGGATGCAACGCCTGTCGATCAAGCTTGGCAAGGGTAGCGAGCGACGGTTGTCTGATCATCGTGGTTCATATGGATGGCGATGGCACCAAGAATGCTTCGTGCCAACAGAAAGACGAGTCATAGCAGTACATCTGCCCAAATGCCGGAAGAGGAACCATGAAATCTGGTACCTGTCCTCATCACTTGGCGGTACGGGGCACTTGTCCGGGTCAATGGGCTCCTTCTCTTTGTGTCTTGCCGTCTGGTACACTCAGTCACTCACACGTCTTGAGGACCTCTTCATCAGGCAGACGGCAGGGATTCGGCCTCGCGTGCCTCTGGGGAGTGGCGCCATGGTGTCTGGTGGTGGGAACGGACCAAAACCTCAGGGTATTTATTGGTGGGGTGTGTGATATAAACAACGAACAACCAACAACTAGCCAGGGCCAATTGCGAAGCTGATGATACGGAGGACAATGGGCAACAGACAGGGTCTCTTTTGGACATTTGGCTAAAATCGTGACTCTGAAGGCTGAATGGTGACGAAGGTGACCCCGTGTACCATCCTCGTGAAGGCCGTTGGGACAAACATCTGGTGGGCGAGATATTTATGCGTTTTGACTGATACGAAGTAGCACTGTAGAAGTAAGCTCCGTGCTTGCAATGAGCCGGCGGTTTTGTTCTGTTGCAAGAGATGCAGTGTGGTCCAAGTGATGTGTGTTGTGCAAACAATAAGCGTGGTTTTTGGTGGTGTGGGATCTCGCAAATTTGATGCTCAATGTTCAGATGTCTGGACCAGTCAATCAACTGATGCTGGTGGGGGCCGATTGCCCTGACCAGTCTTCAACATGTAAGCTCCATCCATGTCGATTTCTTTTCAATGTCTGGTCTGTGCTGGTTTCGCCTGTCTGGTTCAATGTTGGACCCCAGAAGACTTGAGCGCTGCGAGACAATCGCGGTCAGTGGTTGCCGCCCCAAAGCCCCAGTGGAATTGCCCTGTGGAGCGCGCTAATCAACGGTAAGTGCTAGGTACATTACTGATGCTCTTGGGCTGTCCAACAGGCAGCCTGAGTGGAGACGACCCCCCAAACGTCGGTTTGTATGAGCTCCGAATGGCTAGTGGTCTGAAAGCCGTTTCCAGCACCGTCACCCACTTGACACTTTCCATCGGCATTCTGGCATTCGATTCGAGCATTTCGATCCTGGAACACTGGAGCTTTTGCAAAGAGACCACAAAAAGGCATTGGAGGCAACATCTAAGGGACTTGGCATGATGGTCTGGTGTGGAGCCGGCTCTTTTCCCATTCCCAAGGCTATCAATCCTTGCCTTCCTTATGCCCTGCCCAGGGAGCACTGCTTGTCTGCTTGCTCCAAGCTGTCTGTTCGTGCCTGCCCTTTGCATCACATCTTTCGGTGTTCCTTCCCGGTTCTCGCTGGAGCTCTCGGCTCCATGTGCTCCATTGTTCCTAGGCTCGTCTGCTCTTGCCCACTTTAAGCTCTTGCGTCAACGGAGGCTATTTCATGATTGGCTTGTCTGAAGACAGCACCTGGTGTTCAGTGGGGACTGAAGCCTAGCCTCCCACCTGGCACCTGGCTGGCACCTGGCATCTCGCAGCATTTGCACCGGCCATCGGTCACAGCGCCGCATCCGCAGCCGAGCAGCACACAGAAGCACACACACTGCCTTCTCCTTCTCCTTCTTGCCTTGCCAGGCTGGACTGGTGGTTGGTTGGCATTCTTTTCACTTTTCCTTGAACCAACAAGAACCAACAGCCCCGTCTCCCAATGTCGCAAGTCAAGTTCTGGTCGTCTTCAACCAACAGTCATGTCATCCATCCAATCCAATCCATTTCAAATGTCCACTCCTCTCTCCATCCACCCTTCTATCACTCCATTGTATCATGCCTGTCTTGTTTTCTCGAGCTGGTATCTTCCCCTTGCCCTACCCCGTCCGTGTTATGTCTTGTCCTTTGGAGCTAGCAACCAAGCTTCCACACACGCCTCTCTCTCAAGTTCGTTGACTCTTACCAGACCCCAGTCTCGTTACTCCCATTAGTATGCTTTGTATTTCCGGTACTTCATGTCCGTACCTACCAGACTGGACCTCTCCTTCGCCGTACTTCTTGCGGGGCTTGCAGCCTTCGAAGTTGGTCGATATGGGTTGGTGTCTCCAGGCCGAGTCACCCACGAGCCATGGATGCCTGCTTTACCTAGTTCGCCCGTTGGCTCGGAGTGCTAAGTATATAATCTTGACCTTTTCTCAGCCTTGCCGCACTCTCTCAACTCGTCCATTCTGAAGAATAAGCAGTCTACTTATGACTTCAATCTTTTCTCCAAAATATTTTACATACTCTGATCGCTGCCACATACTATCGTTTTTGACTGTCAGTGTATTACCTCTCCAGATAATTCCTACAAAGAACATACATGCGGAAATTTCTTCAAGAATTGTTGTTCTGCAGGCTACACTGTCCAGGTAGCTGGAGACCCCAGATTCCTTAGGCTCTTTCACTATCAATACCCTTCCCTACTTCTTCCTCAGAGTCGCCTTCTTTGTTTGGCGAGGTAACCATGTTTGGAACTTGGAAATATGGCCGCGGTGAAGGACAAGTCGAGAACTTGAAGATTTCCCACGACTATGAGACAGCACGTTCCAACCAGCATCAAGCATGTAATAGATGCCATGAAAAGAAGGTAAGCTACTTATGGGGGCATTCTGGCAAACCAAGCCAATTACCCATAACCTGTTACTAGGACATATGCCATGTCCAGACAACCTTCCTGCTACACCCGAGTTCATGATTGCTGACGGAAGCTTCCACCAAAACAGTTGAAATGCAGCGGCGAAAGGGAAGGCTGTGACAGATGCGCCGCCCAAGGCCTTGCCTGCGAATATAGCCGCTCGAGTTCTCGCAGTCAGAAAAAGTCCAGGAAGTCGGAGGTGCCCTCCTCCTGCAGCTCAAGAAGTGGCCGTGAAACCAGCGGCAGCCCGAAAAGTTCACATAAACCTCATTCCCATTCCCATTCCTCAAAGTCCAGAAAGGACAGACGGGGTAGCCACCACTCGGGTAGCTCTCGCGCTGAATCGCTTGTGGCCAGTGGGCAAATCTATGACAGCGGCTCAGGAGACACGGGCTATGGAATGGGTGCATTTGACAGCTACGGGACTATAGCTTCTACTGCAGCCTCCCATGCTTCAGCATATCACGCAACTGCCCCAATAGAGGGCTTTCCAGCTGGTGGAGATTTCGATCAAGGAAACTGGATGCTAGATGTAGCAACCAGCTCTGGGACCATGGGCTCGTCATTCATGGCAACTTCCGACTCCATGTACGGAAACGATGCCACTGCATACGGCAACTATCCTGGCCAAGATGGCTACGACATGTACTCAAACGTTGACCCTCGCTACTGGGGCCAAAGCCAGAATCAAGATTGACAACTACTGACTTGCCACATGGGACACGCCTAGCGATTATTTCGTATGGATACGTGTTCTTCGGGGACCCTATGACGCAACATCATCATGATCAAAGGGGAGACAGTGTACAGGTCTTGATTCTTTCTCGTGTTTTTTTTTTTTTTTTTGGTTCTGGCACAACGCAAGCATATAGATTCACGACCAAACTAACGATTTTACGAGCTTTCGATACTATACACGGATTCAGCGCATCTCTCTAATTTTTTGCCACACGACTCACGAATGTTTTTTCTTTCACTTTCCCGTGTTGCTTCCCGCTTCTCATTAGACGGAATCCAAGCGCAACCGCTGTTATTATGCTAGGCTGCTGCTATCCCTTTGGATCGAAGGTGTAGGAATGAGGTCTCTAGCGCATTAGACAGACCGGGCTTCAAACCGGATATTGTATTTTCTTTTAGACGAGTGGGTATACCATGTATCGGATTACATGGAGTTGGAAGAGATGGGAAAGAAGGCAACAGGGACGGGGCCGATGCCCTAGAGACGGCCAGGAACGAAATCCGGGTCGTTGGAGGCCAGGTTGGCCACTTGCAATTGTTGACAATTTCTACATTTATACACATTTTGGACATTTGTACTATTTTCTGTTTTTTTCCCCCCCTTTTTTGCCTTTAAAGTTACGGCATTTAGAGTACACTCTGCTGCAGGTGATGTGACTGGATTGACACCTGGGATAATGCTGGCAATTGTTATGAAATAAGAAATGAAGCTGCTCTCCTACCTGCCACTCAAGACACGAGTTCTCTCAAGACACATGAGATTCTAAGGCAACTAGGTTCCAGTTGTCACGGCTGTCGGACCATTGGAGGATGTTTTTCGACCAGATTCAAGCTGTTGGTTCCGTTGTAATGATGACTCGACCTACTCCGTACAACGAGGGGTAGTTGCAGCCTGGCGAGGACTGGCGGCTAATCCACTTGCTGGACGTGATGGGACCGACTTTGATGACAGCGCCAAAGAGTTTAATCGCTTGGCAATGGCCATGGGTACAGTACTGTACAGGGGACACGATGGGCATGCAGACCTAGGTACGTTGTACATACAGCTGTCCGTTGATACTAAGGGTATCAGTCAGGGTCGGGGAACTTTGTTGGTGTCGACTGGGGACAGTTTGGCTGTGCCTTTTGTTCAAACCCCTCACACTAGAACCAAAGAAACGTTCCAAGCCTGGCTGGAAATTGTTTCCTCCCATCTTCGTCGGCTGGATTCAAGTGGAGGCTGGCGCATTTAGTGCAGATGGGAGGGGGGAGACAGGGGTTAACGGACGAAATCGTAGGCGTAGGTGTGGCCAGATGCGAAGGGACAGATGTATATTAACTCGTGAATGATGGGGCGGAGATTGAGTGGTTCGTTCGGGGAACAGTTTTGGGTTGGTCTAGATTGGAGCGAGCTAACCACGGCGGCAGGCTGGCAAAGCCCGATTGAATACGGAATGCAGCTGAGATGGAGTGTGATGCTGCCATGGATGTGGTTTTAGTTGTGGTTATGGTATGGCTCATGTGCTGTGTTCTTAGGACATGGAGGGCATGCCCGCAATTCTCCACGGACAACGGGCTTTGAAGCGCTTCTCGGCGCAGGCTGAGTAATGATGGGTTTGGTTGAGTAACATGAATATGTGATATGTGATGCGGCTCAAATCGTGTACGGGAACGGAATTGGACGGGGTGCAGGCCCGGTTTCCGCCCATGTCTGCAATCTGCATTTGCTCTTTTTTTTTTTGGTTTTGGTGGTTTGGGGGCTCTTTGGAACGTCAGTCAGTCACATGAGGGACATCGAGCTCAAGTGCTTCGATGACCGTGCTGTGGAACAAACATACAGACCCCTACCTGGCGACATGGTTGGCGTCACTGCCTGTGCCACAGCCTTGCGCCAATCAAGATCACCCTCAAATGATGCCAGCCTCGACCACTTTTTTTTCCTTGACATCCAAGAAGCACGCCTCATCACAATTCAACACAATCACAACCAACAATCAAGCTCAATTGATCTACCGCCGCATCAGCATCAGCATCGGCAACTGCATCAGCAGCTTGCTAATCCTTATCCCTAACCGACCCCAACTGCATATCCCCTTGTTCTCGTGCAGCGACTGCGTCAGCATCACGAACCGGCGGCTTTTCCCGTCACCGTCATCCATCATGACCGACACACCAGACGCTCCAGCCACGGCATCGCCGCAGGGTAAATCTATCGTGGGGCATCTTCAAGACTGGGGATGTAAGTTACTACTCCAGTCCATTCTTTCCTTTCATTACAAATCGCGGAATGCATGGCGACCCCATTCAGAATCAACTGCCACATCAAAGTCTTTATGCCCCTCTACATTGTGCTGTCCTTTCCCACTTGACCCTGCAAAAGCCAGCTTCCTATGAAGCCAACAATTTCCCTCACACAGAGAAACAAAGCAATCAATTTCAAAATCTGCACAATATCGCATTCCCAACACCGCTAGCTCCACCAACGTCATATGAAAAACAGTCATGGCTATATCACCGCCAGGCAACAACCCAAACCTCCCACAACCAACATCACCAAAAGCACTCACTAACAAGCGCAGCTTCATCCCTCCCCCCAGCTCTTCTAGCAACCCTCGTCACGGCTCTTCACGCCCGTCCTCTCCAGAAACTACCCCTCTTCCTCTTCACCCCCCCTCTGCTGTTTGCATCGTACCTCAATCTATCGGGATACCAAACCGGTAGTGCTGGCCTCACGGCCGCCTGGTCAGGTCTGTACGCGCTGCTCGCCCTGAGAAGACGCCAACCCTTCAAAAGCAAGTTTTCGGCGAGGGGGCTCGTCAGAGGGACGGCTATTGGGCTGGGGACGGGGAATGCCATTGCCGGTGGGTGGGTGTACTTTGGGGGTGATTTTGCGAAGGATGAGGAAGAGAGGATTAGGAGGAATAGATGGGGGCCTAAGGATGAGTAGGGCGATGGTGTAAGATGTCGTGTTGAAAAGTGTATGTACATGTATTATATAATTCTTGACTTGCCATGTACTCATCTACGTTCACTAGATATGGTACGTGACACTGATGGTATCTACTCCCGTCGTCTAATCGTAAGTCGTGTATCAAAGCTGCTCATCGAGAACAAACTATCATACTTTGCTCAACCACTGCTACACCTGTACACACTTTGCCGTATGCATTCATCCATGTAATCGCAAATGTACACAAGAAGATAGGTGTATATGTCAAATCGAGAAAACAAGGCAGTGAGTGGTGCAACCAATTACAATGTTGACCACTAGAGCAAGGTAATACCACACGACAACAGAACACAGACAGTTTGTATTAATAAACAACCACCGCTAGGACAAGAAAAAGGGAATTGCATATGATAACCAAGTTCTGTCGTAAATTGTGACACTTGTAAATTGATGCCGTGACTAATGCTACACTGCGTTCCTCGCCAAGAGCATCGCAAATCCACCAACGCCATACAAAAGAAATAGATAAGCATATCCAGTATCCAGTGCCCTTCTATCGCCCCCAGCTTTGCAGTCAATCCAAGTCCAAACCCAGTCCAGGGCATGTCATGTCATGCCACGCAGTCACAACTTTGCAGTCATCCTCACATCTTCAGAACGCCGCCTCAAGATTTTCTCAGCCCTTGATATTTCTCTTGAGCCCCAAGCTGATTTCTGTTCTTTTGCCAGTATCAAACAATTCCAACAGAGTAGAGCCTCTGTTCTGTTCTGTACTGCCGACAAATAGCAAGAATGCAAGTAAATGCAATAAACAAGGCGGTTCCACCGTCGTAATGCTGGTGCCAGGAGCACTCAAATGCAACGATTCCAGAGCAAAGTCTAAAGATCAATGATTTCCTCTCTCTGTGTCTCTCTCGCTCTCGATGTCGTCTCTCCTTCTTTGTGGTCCTCTTTTGTACCGAATCCACTAGCCACGCCTTGCAGACAACGTCACTCTTTTGTTAAGTTGGCCCTTTACAAACGAGCCGTAAAGGCCGACGACCCCAAGACATGCCCTCGGTACGCGCTTCAAATTTTGTCATCTTGGTGTTCAGTCAGGATGTAGTCTTACACGGCCGAATCGTCGTGGCCCATGGTAATGTGTGACCCAGAAATCAGCCAAACTGCCATCACAAAAGTCGAGAAGAGAACGGTCCGAAAAAATGTCCGCAGGTGTATCGGGCTGACCCTGGCGGGCTCTCCATATAGGTTGTACAAGCTTTGTAGAGGCGCGCATTGGAATGTGCTGATGTATTCAACGTCGCACTCACGGACTTTTGGTTCCGCATACGCCTTGTATTCGTCAATGACAGCATTTAGCTGCCAGCCGGAAAGTTTGCGAATTGCGGCTACAACGCAGCCTGTTCGGTGCTTGCCATGATTACAGTGAATCATTAACGGGTAATTCTTCCGATCCAGCACGAGCTCAAGAATTGATCGCATTGTGCTCATGGGAATGGACTCTTTCTTTGTCCCTTTCATGTTGAAAATGACTTGATGAATGCCGTTGGAGGTTACAAATGATTCCAAGTCGTGGTCAAGCTCATCCTTTTTGACCAAGGTTACTACTGTCTTCAACCCTAAATTTCTTAGGAAGTCGTAGTCCTCGGGTTTTGGATAGCTGCTTCGGTATACTCCAGGAATGACGGCCCCAAAATTGATGGGACGACCATTGGAGCTTGGTGTAGGGAAATCAGAAGAATCAGACAATGAAGATGTGGACGAAGATGACATTGATGTCCCTACTAGGCGGCTTGTTAGTGGAGGCACCGGAAGATAAGATGGGGATTTTTCGGGTTGTGCCATACCAGAGATTTCCGAATGTCTACTTGACGTACTTGGAGCAGGCGCTTCTTTGGCGTTGGAGACAAGGCTGTGTGACCGTGAAGAGCTAGCTTGGAGTTCCCAGTTTATGGTTCCTTGTCGCAGACCTTCTTCCATGTCCTCAGTAGCCTGGAATGCGTCGTCTTTGAGCGAGTTGCGAGAACTTCGCCGGGAAATATAAGCGGAGGATGTCTGTTTTTGGTTGGCGTCGTCCTTGTGGACTTCCTCGTCCACATATATTCGCGAGCTTCTCTTAGAGGCCATGACTGCGCTAGGAGCTAGGGTTCTGGTCCAGTTCAGTTTGCGGGTCTCAGCCAAATAAGAACTATAATGTGCGAACCAAGGTTTAGTCCTCGCAAACGGCCGTTCGTGGTAAAGGGGAGGTGGATGTGAGAGAGCAGTATTGAAGGGTCGTAGAGTATTGGTTGGGATGTCTGCTGGATGAATGGTCTTGTTGTAGTAAAAGAGCCCAGCAACGTTCTGAGCGACGTGGGTAGGGAGAGATATGACGGAAGAATCGGTTGGTTTTGAGGGTAAATCGAGTTGTCGAAGTCGGTATAGAAAGGCTACTCGCCTCAATCGGTAGTTGATGAGGGCTGGAGCCTGGCTACAGCAGCTCGCGTGCGTTTACGCAAGGCGCCTTAGCAGGGACAAGACTTCATCTTGGCGGTAACAAGTTGGACCTGCGAAGCCATCTTGTCTAACCCGCCGAGAATGGTCCAGTTAATAAAGAAAGTTGACGATCCGGAGAGAGCGCAGTGCTCGGTCAGAGACTGGGCTAGACGCTGTGAAGGTGTTTTGAAAAGGGAACAGACAGGGAAGAGGCGAAGAAGTCAAGAGGATGTGCGAGACGAGGGTCAGGGTGGACAAGGTTCACCACTGATCAAGTGAGACTGAGACTGGGGGCACACCTTGAGCCTGCAGTAGCGCGAAGAGGCAAGTTTGGCAAACGCAGTCCGGCTTGTGCGGCTTCAGTTGGTCTGGCAATTCGGTACGTACCTTCCTGCCTGGATGGAAGGTTGGCGGCGGAAGTGTGGGGAAGGACGTGAACTGAACTGGTCAGGAAGGAGCGTGCTTGGAAACCTTCGGGTGGACGTACCAATGTGGGTAAGGAAGGTGCCGTAGGTGAACACACAGTGTCGTTCTTGCTTCAACAATTTCAGACGCACTTCTCCATCGCCAAAGGCCCTGTCACAGGATTTGTCCGGAGAAACTCAGTCTGCTTGGTTTTTGGGGCCTTTGCGCAATTGTTTCTGCTTCACTCTCTTCACGTCTTCCCCGGTCTCACAAAGAGGCATCAAATCGCACGTGCGGCAGGTTGCCCAAGGCTTTCTGGCAACCATCTTACCAACCACACGCCTCAATATTACAGCCAGTCCAGCCTAGGGCAACACATACGGGTACCTACGTGGTTTTACCTACAACCATTGATACACTGCTCAGTTTCAGATGCAGCTGGTTTATTATTATTATGTCATTCGAGGTACAATGTGTTTGGTCAGTCGAATTGAACGGCATCACATTTTTTTTTTCTAATTCAGAATTGGTCAGCCAGCACCATGGGCCCTTTCTAGTCAACTCTCCATGGCATCCGTGGTCATGGCCAAATAGACTCGGACGGAGTTAATGACGCCGCCGCAGCTTTCGTACCACGCAGCGCCCGGCCCACATAGTCCAAGAACTAGAGCATTCACAGTGAGAAGTCGCCGACAATGACTGGGAGGAGTGAGCAATCAATCAATCAGGAGGGTAATGTCTGGTCGCACAGCTGTTCAACCCCCAAGGCCGTGCCCGCCCTACCTTGCTTTTCAGCACCAGACAACAGACATTTGCTGGACAGTGCCAGAAGAAGGACTGGACAACAGATGTTTGGTGAGCTCTTTGTTTTTGTTCCGGTCTGGAGGCGCCCGCTAGTCTCTCCCATCGATCCTCGTCCTGGGTACTTAAGTATGCTCGCGTGTCGCGCTAATCTTCAAGGAGGAGCGCAAAAGTTGCAGCCCGTCGCTTTGTCTGAAAGCCTCGCCGCGACAATTCGTTGGGTGTCAACATTACCTTGGTGATCTTCAGTTTACGCAGAATGGCGTGACGCAGCAGCCTGGGATATCCAGTTCGACTACAGCCATTACCCTCTTACGAAGCTTGAATTAACGAACGCGTTGGCAGTCCTCAGCGCTAGGGCTGTCTTGCAATTTGGTGAAAGACAAATACGATTGACCGAACCTCAGTCGCCTGGTTAGGCAATTGGATGAACCAACACAAGGAGGAGCAATACGCAGCTTGAGCTATGCCAAAGCTTAGCAGACAGAGATTGTACAATGATTTGCCTTCCTGTTTGGATAGGCACAGAGAACAGTTTAACCACTTTTATTCCAGGTTATTTGTCCACGCGACCAGAGCCAGCCAAGCGAGGTTTCAAGTCTGTCAATTCCATTTGATTGGTACTGTAATATCTCACAACGACTCAGTGAACAACTGTATCGGCAGACCAGTACAATAGAGTTGTGGCGTTTGAGCAAGGCGTCAAACGGAGAAGCTCAACCTTACCAAGATGGTACTCGCATCTGAGTCGTATTTTTGGCAGCGATGAACCCATGGACGGCGTTTGTTCATCAGTCAGACGTGCGTCTTTGATGCTCTATTGCACGGCACGTTGACCACCATGATGCAGTCATGGTTGGTGATGTGATGGCCCTGTGCTTCAGGCGGTCTGTTCAGCATTGTATCAAATGGGATAGTGAAGCTTGGCTGGTCAAATGTGGTGTAACACTTATGACAGCCATCATGATGTGCCTCTTCCCGACAACCATGCTTGACTCGCACTTCTGCAACTTCGAATCACGCGTACGTGGCCAATGTTGCACACAGTTGACAAGCTGCATCTCGATCATGCTGGGCACAGAATAATCATTTGTACGGCGCAGGCTTACATTTATTCATCCCACAGTTTTGAGCCATATTGAGCCATGAACATCTGCTAAGCTTCTTTCCCAGGTCATTTCTCGTCCTAGCGCAGCTTATTGGGCTGATGACAAACAAGGCATGGCTTGGTCCATTTGCAATTCGAGGCCCTTGGTGCGCCGGACTGGGCTCGGCCATCGGTGCTTGCCTCGACAGCCTCCAGCCAAAACGGGCTGAGCAGGAATTCTGCTTTTCCGCCAGCTTCATGCTTGGAGAATAAAGCTGGAAAAACCTGTGTGGTGGATCAAGGAGATCTCGGATTTAACTGCCTGCTCCCCGTTGGTCCCAGCAGATCTAGTAGTGGCTCACGTCGCAACCACTCAACGCGTGCTCAATTGTCCAGTGAGACAGGGATTCTCGCCTCCTCAGTTTTCTGACCCGCCCTATCAGTGCTCTGGTCTTTTTTTGCAATGGCACTGGATTCGTGGACCCTGAATTCTGGCGTCATGGTCTCCACGCAGATCCGTCAATCCGTCAATCCGTCAGCACAGTGCCTCACTGCTAAGCATCGACTGGTTGAACATGACGATCGGAGCAACAGAGTCAAGTCCCATAATACTTTTACACTGGGCCTGGTCAGGGCACTGGCGCTTCAGTTTTTACTCGGAAATTGCCAACCCAACCCGTTACGATTCCGCGGGGCAATGGCGTTGTATCGCCTAATGAATTCCGGCAGGAGTCCACGAGATAGAAGTACTGGGCGCGACGATTGATGCGGCATGGCACATCGCGGTGGGAGGAGGGACAGGCTGGCAGCTTAATGTCACCGAAGCTTCTCCAACAGATGTTGGAGGATTCTCACCAATCCTACCCGTCCACCGTAAGGGCCTATGGTATCGGCCAATGGTATCGGCCACTGGTATCCCTTGATGCACTCGAGTGTTTAAATCTCTTCTACGGAGTGCTTTGGAAGAACCTGCGGTATTATGCGTCTCCATCGCGGCGCAATACAATGAGAGTCTCAGCCAGGACCAGACATGACGAGTTCTGCGCCATGGAAAATTTCATGACTTCAGCTCCCCTGTTCCGCATTTGTTGAGCCCAGACCCTTCATCTCACAACAGACGATTTCTCCGCATGTCAGGGGTGAACAAGCGAATCAAACGCTTGGAATTTACCGTTGGCCAGATCCATCATCTCCCTCGGATGAGACACGCGAAACGCCACAGGCCAGCCAGTTGCTCCAGAGTTGCACTCTCTGTTCTTGGGGTTGCATGGGAATCTCCAAAACTTGGCATCACTCACCGACGGGCATGAGAGCAATCATTCTCTGGGTCCGGTGCGTGGCACACTGGGCCCGTGAGTAATGACGACAACAAGGCCCCGAGATCAATGCGTTCGCAGGGACGCTGATGCCCACAATCAACGCCCATTAATACGTGAGCGTCACTCACGATGGGCAACGATAATCATGGATAATCATGGAATCAATGTGCTCCCTGCGCCAGTAGCACAAGGCCACATAATAATTCACCTCCAATCACGGAGATCATCCAATCAATTACCGTCTCGGGTATCATTCTTTGTGGTATGCGCGACGAGCACAGGGCAAAATTGACACTCATTGTTGGTGGCATGGCTCACGCGACAGCTTGCCGCAAACAGCCATCAATGAGGGAAGACAACCTCTGTTGCCAGAAAGGAAGTTGCATTAGAGCATTGACAGCATTCCATGCAAGGTGTGCGTGGGGTAAGGGAGCAGCGGCATTATTGGCGACTCAGGGTCACGGAACGATGACCTGGAATTCCCATGATGGCTTGCTCTGCAGCATGGGGGTGGAATGGATGCTGGCCGTTCGGGGTAGGTGAGAAAGTATCGGTTTCGTGTTTCTTCACAAACAAACCACAGTCGAATTGAGACACCAGACTGACCGTTTTCCCCCCTTGTTTCAATGGCAAGGGCACCATGACTCCGAATTGGTATCGAAAAGACAAATTCTAAAACTTTCAGCTCTATGCAGAATTGCAACAGCTACCCAGTGACAAAATCTCTCTCACGCGACGACTTTCCAATTTGCTCACCGAGCAACACAGCAATCCCTGCAATCAAACCATGACCACAAATCCATTCACAACAAAAAAGGAGAACTACCGCCCCTCTCAAAGTTAAGCCTTTCTGGTCACCGAAGTAGTCTTTTTTTTTTTTTTTTTTTTGCGGCCACCTTCACGGTGAGTTCAGTTTCTTCCATAAGCATTTGCCCCTCAGGCTGGCACAACCCAAAAAGGGCAAACAGGCATGGGTAGGAGAGGCTTGTGCGATTCACGCGACCCAAAAGCGGACGTGGAGATCACACTCGATACTTTCCCTTGTCCGGGCCATCGCTTCCTGACGCCCAACTTCAGACGATTTGATGCCTCGACGTTCTTGTTTCGAGCTGAAGTCTTGAGCATCTATGGACAGCTCTTCGTGCCGGAACCCGTAGCGCTTTTGCCCGGCGGCTCTCTGTTCTGCGTGCATGGATTAATGTCGGGGAGTGGTGTCATCAGCTGGCGATCCATGTTATGCTCACTTTCCTCCCGATCAATCTTTTTTCGGCAGCGAGACAATTATAGAGTGCCAAGAAGTTCGTGGAGATGGGTTGTGGCATACCCGCGGCAATGCGTCAACTCGCAGGACAGGAGCAAGTGGGAAAGCCACGTATTGTCCGGATAGCGAAGTCGAGCAACCCAAGGCTACTTCAACATCATCATGCATGTAAGATATTGATGCATGATTTGTATCAAGTGGTTGGCAATTCCGACCCCAAGTGCCGGCATGATGGCTCATTGGCACAAAATTGTGAAGCTGTCACATGGATTTGGACTTTCAATGTGCTGCTTTATACGACAACATCATGTTGACGATGCATTATACTCTCAAATTGACGTAAGTATTGAAGTCACTTACTTGAGATATGTGGTATGAAACTTGTCCGACATAATCCCTGAGTCTCAACAAGGGTAGCAATTTCCAAGCCTGCTCAACAAGTCACATACTTCATTGACGGAAAGGTTTGGCTAACAGCATCGGAAAGCGTCGCATTTCTATAACCTCCGAGCTATTTATATCACCGGATTACCAATTCTTGGCCCCCATCTGCATTTCGAATGATCGTCATGTGGCCAAAGCGTTCTTGCCATCGAATTGACCTGAGACTTCAAATCACAAGGTCCAGATCTGACAGTGCATTCGTAGCGAGTCGTTACAGTTATCCTGCTTTGGTGTAGGTTCAAATACGTGTTGAATGCTCCCAGGTGCTACCCAAGCAGTTTCTACTGACTGGACCGTTTCTCAAGCTTATAGAAATGATGAAATGGTGTACCTCGAAGTGTTTTCTCTGCCGATGATACGTCTTATTTCTAGCAAGATGGCATTGAATGAAGATCTTGCAGGGCAGGTGAATCGACGGCGCCAACTGGCTGCTCGCTCATCTTGGATCAGAGAAAAACGGATATAGTGCCACATGGCCTAGCTTGCAGAGTGGACTTGCACTTGATCTCGTGAGTCGGGAGATGGAGTTCCTGTCTCTCAACTGTACATTTGAGGATACACAGCATGACCAGTTTGCGCCGCTTCCCGAAAATGACGTCTATACATGTCCTGATTCCCCGAAGTTTGCAGTTTGACCTTGCAATGAATGCTGGATATCTGAGTTTATATCGCCCGACGAGTTGGTGTAGCAATTTACAAGACGGTTGGGACTACATACATACAGGGCCGTGTTGATGGTTGGGAATGTTCAGCTCTGTTGGCCCCATGCGTCGAAGTGAGGCAGAGGAAGGCACATTGTACCAATATAATTCGTCGTTCAGATTGAAGCGGAAGAAACAGGAAGAATGATATCACGAAAGCTAAACGCTCTTTGACACTTCTCTCATCCCGTGCAGGACTTGCTGTCGCTGGTTATGGGCTTCTACGTCATTGCCATACCCGAATTTGCTGTCGTGGAACCAAGAGCGCTGAGGACATGCACATTACAATGCTGTCATTGTAGTTGGGAGGGAGGCAATGTAGCGGGATGTTTGGCTGTTTGAGAATTGGCGTGCTAAGGCTTTAAATTGGTCGAGTTCTCAAAATGTTGGTGAGAAGATGGATAACTTCTAGGGTAGCTGTGACCGAGGAGGACGATGATGACGATTCTGGCAGTTACTCCATACAACTTTGACCGTTAGACATTGTGAATCGACTACGATGTGATCTGGTTTGAGGCTTTCTAGAGATGGCAATGGAAGCGGTAGGCAACGTCCCATACTGCATGGATGTGTCTGAAAGGTAATTGTTTTGTGGTGATAGTCTCGCATAGCCACCATACTTGCCAGCATATATGTCTCCCCAACTGAGTTGAACGCCAAAAGTGACTTTCATTATCGAGGTGAAATGAAGATGCAACTCGAGGAAGGTAATATTCTGTTTTGCGGGCTGATTTTACCCTGCCAAGGGGTGATTTATACCAAGACCAAAGAGAATATATAGTTCCAAGCATGAGGACATGGGCAACTTGCTTCTCGGGGAACGGATGAAGCACCTTATTTCTTTGCACTCTCGAGAAGCCTTTTGGCAACTAATATAAGCCTCGCCACGGTCATGGAAGTTGTCACGACTCGTCTGACGTGGTTGAGAGCAAAAGCAGTGGCCAGTGCCGTATAACGTGGCTTCTAATTTGCAACGAGTTGTACAAATTAGCGAAAAGAATCGACTACAACGTTAGCCCAAGAATGTGATCATAAGGTTAACTTACTACTAGTGTGGACCAATTACAGAAGCCCGGCGAATCCATCATTCCACCCTGCCTTATAATCACTTCAACTCTCCTTTTGTTGATTGACTCTTTATCAGAAACTGGCTCCCATTCGAAGTTTCTCAGAGCAAGCAAATCGTTGTCCCTGGCGTGTTTGGAATGACCCTGACTATCGCCTCTATCGGAGTTTGACCGACTCACCGAAGGTTCATCCACTGTGTTGATGACTTTGCGCCGTTACTTGAGCTCAAACCCATTTCAGGGGTTGTAACAGAGACGACACTTTTTTGTCAAAGCAATCTGAGCTGGAGGGACAGTGGCGGGTGTAAGCACATCGGGCAGAGGATTCGCTAGCAAGTATACATGAACAAAGGCAAATACATTTACGAATATACTTACCAGGGCCGCATTTAGGCAGGTACAGTGCGTCGAGTCGGATGTTGTGTTCCTTTATGAGCCAGTTTATCTCCTTTTTTGTAACAGTCTCAGATCTGATGCGAATTTGCAAGTGCTGCTTGGGTGACTGTAGGGTTGCTGCTGCAGTCACACAATGGCTCTCATTGCAGCCGCGATGGCATTTTTGCCGACCCTCCACTTGTTCAATCTACTTGTATTGCCATTATCTGCGTTGAAGTTAGTGTAAGGTAGTGATTGTACTCCGTACTATACAAGAAGAAATACCGAGAGCCTGCAGCACTTGACTGTGTATATGTGATGACTCGTAAAGAAGGGATGCTGATAACCTAGGGTGATAGTACATTGGAGAGTTAGTGTTCATAAAAGTTGTACGTTCTAGAAATAAAGTCCCTGTCACCAATTGATCTATGCCTCAAAGCAGATTCGAGTGAGGATGTTGCAGTGCGTTTTTATCCCAAAACATCGCACCTTGGGTACGATTTGCAGAAATAGCAAGAAGACACTATAGAGATGCTACAGCTAATGGAACAAAAACCAGTCCAACGGGGTTGGTTGGGTTGCGGCGATATGTAGCGGGCCGTATCGTGAATGGAGCTTTTGTGTGGATGAGGCCAATTAGATATGAACCAGCTAGGGAGTGTTTAGATAGCTGAGAGTTCGGATTCGGTCTCAATCATTATCCATAACATAAGTCAGCGGATTGGCTCGCGGAAGCTCTGCATGCGAGGAATCATGGGCTCACAGTCGCCATCTTGCAAAATCCGTGATATCTTTTTCGCAGACCTTCATTTGCAGTATTGAAATTTGCTTGTGGTGGCTATCCGTTCGAATTTGCTGTCGAGTCTGTGAGCCAAGCTGGAAGGAGAGTCATACAGCCGTAAAAGCGTACTGATAGCATGGGGCGGCGGTCGGAAACTTAATGTAGAAACAAGAGTCGTATTCTCTTTGAGGCAGAGATTCCACTTTTTACATTTCACGAGAGCGGTTGAATCGCAAGTTACCCCGGGGCAGTCTACTATGCGTCGAGCTACTCTAGTTGGGAAGTTCGTCCTTTTGGTGTGTGGCAGCAACAAGTTTCGATGCTGAAAAACGCCACTTTTTGGAGCCGTAGACTCTAACATTCTAGAATCTGCACATGTAGAGGCTACGTAGCTTTGTAGCCTAAGTGAACAGTGAGACAGGGACTGCAACAGCCTTTAATATGGGCGGCCAAAGGTAAATATGTGAATGATAGGGCTTCCTATTCTGCCGCAGGTGGTTGGACTGAACACACGGCCAAGTGAGCAGCTTCTAGTTGATGCCCATCACGGCACCCACGTATTGTAGACTTGACCGCTGTACTCGGCTGTGAAAATTGGAACACCCCAACGATGGAATAGAATACGAACGAATTTATTGGGCAAAAGCTATTGTAGTAACATAAGCCCAACCGCCGTAGATCCCCAACCGACAGAATTTGAAACGCCTAACCTCCTGTAACCAAACGCAATCTCCCCCGTGGTTGTGAAATCAAGTTTGCTGAAGCCGCTCACTGACCGGTAATCGACTGGTAGTGTCGTAGACGTACTGGTTCAGCATGGTTTGCGAGGACGACGGCAGGTGTTGCAGCACGTCATTTAGCGTCGGTGTGCCACTTTACTCTCTGTAAGCAATAAATCGTTTTGGTCAAATACAAATGTGTTAATGTACCCTGTCTGGTTGGATTTCGCTCTCGTTGCATTTCCCTGTGTTGCAATCTGGGGAGGAGTTGTCATGCTGCCGACTTTGACAGCCAACGAGGTAACAGACTGGTGAGACATGGCGAGCGTATAGCGCCGACTGTAGTGTGAATCTGGTGTAAGTGACTTGTGCAACGATGAAGGAATAGTTCTCTCACAGGATAATTGTAGAATCAACAAGAGCTCTGGCAACGGGCCCCGTTGGTCTTATAACCTTTGCCATCATTCGGACACTTTCTTGACAACTGCGATGCAAAGAAACTGTTTTGCAGAGGTTTGTGCTTTTCTTTTTTTTCGTGTGCCACAAAGTCGACTGATGGTACTTTCTTTTACGACGCATCACGCTGAAGGGGCAGCCAATGAGACCGGGTGCCATGCCGAACGAGAAGAAAGTTGGCAACGGCTCTCGCGTCTTTGGTGTGGTTGTGTAGGCGCCACGCACCAAGGGGGTGCCATTGATGACGTTAAAATAACGGGTGAGGCTTCAGCAGTGGCTATTTGGGGTGAGAGGTGATTAGATGCCGCCATGTTAGAACCGGGCTGGATGTTGTAGAAACATGTCAACACCAGGAATCGGACCATTTTGGAATGGCGATGAAGTGGAATTACATTTTACGTGCAAAGGGCGCAAACAGTACCACATGATTCGACGGTTGTGCTGGGGTGTACATCGACATTAGGAGGCCGCTCTGACCTCGGCCTCATGTGTACGTCAGATACTCTGCAGCCATAAATACAATTCGCTCACACAGCGGGACTTATTGTCGCCAAACCGGGCGAGGCAAAGGCGCGATGAAGAGGAAACTGCAAAAAAGCATGTCGGCATCGGTAGTCGCTGTTGCTGCAGTCTACAATTGGTTATGACGATCCCTGGCACAGTTTGCCACTCTTGGGGCGGAACGAAGGACCACGAATTATTCATATCGAACTGCCGTCCCCTAGCAGAGGATTTAGACAGACCCCTAGTATCTATGCCGCTCTTGCGGGCACAATAAGCAGAAACCAGGCGAATGGATGGAGAGGGTCCGATTCGGTATGTTACTAATATGCGCGAGCTCACTGGGTGCAATAACCCGAGGTAAAAAGGAACCAACTCAGAGTGCAACAGAAATAAAACACAGAAATTGACATCGTGCTAGCTCCATCTATGTGCGGATGAGGAGGTTCACGCCACTTGCTCACCACGGTTGCAGAGGGAATGTGTATTCCTTGTCTCACCGCTTCTGTCCTTCACTGAGTACACCCACTCAAAGCGCAGCCTATGAACCACGCCGCGGAAATGTACGGCATTGTACTCCATATGCTCAGACGAGTGCCATGTGTACGTATCATATCTCGCTTTGGGTCGGTCGAACTGGAGCATAAGGAAAAGCCCAGATATCATCACCCAACCAACACTGTTGACCATGCTTGTGGCGGCTTGACTTGTGTCACCAACTGACCTCTTTCGTCCCTGCTCCGTACTGAGCTGCTGATGGTGGTAGGCATGATAGAGCCTGGCAGGACAGTCGAAAGCCTCTGACTGATATCCCGCTATTTTTACCTTACCGGATGAACAGACAAAATCTCGCTTCGTTGATCTATGCCCAACCGAACAGAATTTTGCAGTATTTTTTGGCGCGAACGGCGAATCAGAACGCCTACAAGTTGTGGCTTGAGTAGGGCTCATTTCCCGCCCTTTCGCGAGCATTTCCCATGGAATGGCTTGGAGAGTCGGTAATTCATCAACAATCGGTCTTTCTTTGATTTCGCACATTGATCTTATGCAGCTCGCGAAAATGGAAGCGTCGTTCGAACTGGCTGTGGCCAACAAGAACAGAGGTTTTTGCTCCCCGCTGACTGAAGTCCCTCAAGGTTCTTGAACCTCGTAATGGAACAAATTGGCAGCTTACCAAGCAAAGGAAAAAAAGGAAAAGAAAGAAAGGTAAGCGTCCGCCAAGGAGCACATGCAAACGCACTCAATTTGTTTTTATTTCCCAGCACGCTGGATACTTCCTATTGCAGGGCGCGGAAGCTGCTCCGTGGGTCCGAGATCACAGCCTCGCATACTGAGTAGAACTGCATTGGTGCCCTGCATAAATTTTGCTTTTGCTGGAGAAATGTCGTCACCTACCAACCGCACCGAGTTCATCATGTAGTGGCCCAGCCTGGCATGTCACTGCACGCCGTACGAGTTGACCGAAAGCATTTTATTTGCCGCGGAAGGCGGGAAAGCGAGCCCAGTGCGACCACGGTTGGGAAGAATTATTTGCATGCCTGTCGTACTGGTCCACGGGTTACGGTCCACTTCCCCAGCAGTTTGTTTGGTTTCCCTGTACGGACTGACAGCCAGATGATGTCAAGGAGAACGCCCAGACAGGCAAGAGCAAGTGTCAACGAATAGACTCAAGTGGACACGGGTACGGGACGGCCCCTGGCGCCCCACTTTTACCCACCGCTAATGGCGAACCACTAAAATAAGCGAAAAAGCCTGTGTTACTTCAACGACATCTCAGGCATGGTGCTCAAGGTACATGGCGATTTCGCAACATTGACGGTTGGGGCTGGATTTGAGATAAAGGGATGCAAGAGTGCCGGGATGGCTGTGCAAAGTGAGGTGGAATGTGTGTTGCTGCCTCCCATTGAACCACCAAGGTTTGTAGCATGCTGGTCTGGCCGCAGGACCCCAGGCCCATCTAGCTTTACAGCTGGCTCTGCTGTTGTGTCACGGTCGGCGAGGGGAGCATCATGGGAATGAAGCGACCCAGAGATGGGACTGACTGTCAATATTTTGGTAGCGGAGATATCGGTGCCCGCTCGGTACGTGTTCGCTGCGCCCGCGTCGGCGAGATTAGGTAGAGCTACCAACTCTCAGGTGGCCAGCCACGACGAACTCTGAGACTCCCAAGTCACAGAAGGGTGACTGACTTACCTCCCTGGAGGCTTGCTCTCCGTAGTACCTGGGTGTGGTCTTTGCCGGTTACACAACCCGCCCCGTGCTAAAAAGCCCGTCAGCATACGTAGCATTGAAAAAAACATAGCAAGTCGGGATCTTCCGGTGCTCATCCGGCCCGTTGGCTTTGCAAAAGCAAATCGGAGTAAGATTAAGCCAACAGACCTGATCAGAATACAGGTACTTTGGTCAGCCACGTCCTATTCTGACGTCGAAATGATCCGGGAATTTTCAACTGCGTTTTGTTTAGGAAGCGAACTGCCTGCCGCTGAGCTCAATTGAAGTTTCCGGTGCTGCGGTGCGGAAAAGTACGGCCAAGTCCTCAGAAACGCCTTTTGTACACTTCACTGGAAGTTCTCAATGTGAAACCTGAGGTGCGGTCGTCGGGGGTAATGCAAGCATCTTATGGTAGCAGGCATCCAAGATGTCAACAGTAGTGTCTGCCCTGCTGGCACCTGAAGCGTGGACCAGTCGATGCAGATTGCACTCACAACCGAAAATTTGGGGTTCGGATGAGACTTCCTCTTTCAGCTGCCAACAAAGCATGCCGTTGGACCATGAGTTCGACATTGGCGCTTTGTAAGCTATGCACAAAGCCCAGAATGACATCCCGACTTGTCGCTCGTATTTGCGATGAGGCCACGCCAAGTTCTCTACGTCCGCCAAAGCACCACCAGTGCCCAAGGCGAACTGTGGTTTTCTGTAATTGCTTCAGGCTTCTATGAGACCCGAATCTCGCCCTGCGGTGCTGTCGTCGGCTACGGCGGTGCTGCTTTTCATCAGTGCCTGACAGATGAACCTTGCACTATAATTACCAAGTTGCACATATGGTCATTCTTCGAAGGATGGACTATGATACGGTCGGAAAGGAGGGAAAGATTATTACTGCATACGCCAACTCAAATCAACTGGGAAGTTTATGCATTGGTTGCCTCGTGCGGGCGGCTAAGCCATATCACGTAGACATTATTAGCTAAAACTTTCTAGGAAGTGGCTATGGATAACGAGGCAAAACTCATCGACTGGTTGCAATGTCTCCACGGAGGGTTGGCCGTGGGCTCTAAGACAGTGAGCGTTGTGTTGTTCTGATGCTTGAGTCAGGCGGCGTTGGCATGCAGGGGCAAAACCGACGACCGCAGACGGGTTACCTGACTTGGGTTGATCACGCAGCGGGAAAAATAAGAAAATGAGATAAAATGAAATAAAAAATAAAATAAATACATGCATGGCGCCCCATTCCATATCAATTGGACCAGAAGTAGCTGAGTTGAGTTGATCAATACATCAGCACAGGGCTCCATGGCGCTGTAAATAACTGGCTGATAACACCCGTTGCACAGGTGTCATGCTCAGCCATGCAACATTCCGCACCTTGCTTAAACAGACATTCAACGTGAACCAGTCCCCAAACTGCCAATACTGTTCGTACAATCATACACGCAGCCATCGTCAGCTACCCCGACATCCCCATTGAGGATGTCGTAGCCAAACTTGTTCGTTCTAACCGTATTTCTTCAAAATTGTTTCTGATATTGATACTCTTGAAGGTCGAGTCTCGTTGAGGTACTCATTTAGCATTGTGTTGCTGCGTTTCTTCACCCTTCCACTATTTGCTTGACTACTATGAATGGGGATGTTAGAAGACTCTCAGGACTGTGAATTGGACTTCACCTGAAGGCTGATGAAGATGAACCTTTCTGTATATGCCTGCTCCTGATCAGTAGATTTTGATGACCCCTGGTTAGCTTGATTGCTGGTAGAGGTGCCTTCTGACCCACCAGCGGCCATGGGCTTTGACTGCTTCCCCATATTGACTGGGGTCAACCAGCAGCTTTGTTTGTGGATGTGTAGGTTGGAAGGACTCCGCAAAAAAGTATTTGAAGAAACATAGGTGTTGAGGGATACTTGGGAGTGCTTTGCAGACCACACTCTGAGTGAACTGGAAATTTCACCGTATTTATATTTCCAGGGGATTGTTCGCTCCTTGTTGCTACGATGTCTATTGTGCGACCGATCTGTGTTACGGCAGCCCATCTTGCCTTGGGCCGTTGGACCGGAGCATAGTTCACTCCCAATCACCTCTGTCCTTGCATTTTGGCATAGCCCGCTTGGGGAGTGTTTCTCATGGCCACTACGGAGTAGACAGGGCATCAGATAAAATGGTGAGCCCATGGGTTTGCGAGGCTGGCACAAAGCATGTGGATTAAAAAGGTTGACCGCCTACATCAGTGACATACAATACAACCGCTGAAATTTCGTAAATGCACTACTGAGCAGGGGGGCTTTTGACCAATTGGCTCTTCCATCAGAAATCCTGTGATGAAGAATGGAGCCTAAGAATACATCAAGAAATCGCAGATTATAGGGCAAAAGAAGGTACTGATTGGTGGCGTGAATCCCCGGCCTATTCCTTTGTGTGCTGCCCTAACAGCTGAGCTGCTGTTAGGGAAAGACCTCACATTAGGGAAGACCTCGCAGCACTACGCTTCCTTGTCAGGTATTAAGCTAGCAATCTTACAGGGGTTAGATTGTACAGTCACAACTGAGATAGCCAAGCCAATCGGAAGGTCAAACCCTTGTTTCTTGACCGCGTATTTTCCAACCAAAAGCCCTCTCTCCCACACACATGGGCAATGCTAGTAGGGTGTCTGGTCGTGATGAGAGAGTTCGACAGGCTGATAGCATTCCATGCCATGCCTCACTCGGCCTGGCCGAATTCTGCTCACAGGTGAAGGTTGCTGTCTCTACTGTCAGAACTGGTGTGTCGAAGGGAACTGGACGGGACTGGACGGGGCTCGCAAGCCCGGCGCTTAGATGCACGGGTCGGCGCCAATGATCTCGCACACATCGGGGGCTACTGAAGCAGGGAACAACCTGGCTGGTTCATGGTGGTCGTGATCGGACTGAAAGCCAAGAACCAGCCACCATGCTGCCCAGCCTGGGAGAAGTAAAACTCCTGGCTGTTGCTCCAGTGTGGCTTACACTCTTGGCTGGATTGGCCGCGCGACCGTTGGGGATATGGTCACCAAATGCTCAATCCGGCCGGCCCCTGATGGAACACTGACCCACTAACTCAAATTTCTTGCAGTAGTGGAAACGGTCGCTCGGCAAATGCCGAGCGTGCCGAATTCCATTAGCGTCGCCATTTCAACAATTGCCGGACAATTTAGCGGTTAGACCGTGTGACCTGCCAGGGTTGACGTTTATCAATGCCCGACCGTGCGAAAATGCCCTTGCTTGACGGAAACTAAGGTGACGGCATATTCGGGTTACATCTCTGGCAAGTTTGAGTAACCGACCTGCGCCATCTTGTCTCATGTATCTTCAGGAGGCCACCCGCCCATGTCTGCCTCTGCACTCGAATCAGTCACCCGCATCCGGAATACAACGTGTGAGATGGGGGCCATTTTTGGTTTTGTTTTTGCGTATCCATGGTATTCACCCATGTTGTTTCCTCCTCCTGGTGCAAAGTAGATGCCGAAACAGCAGGTATGTTTACAGAGATAGGTTGGGCACACATTACGAAAATAGAGCACGGTCCAGACTGTAGACTCTGGAGTCTCTCCTACGGCATGTTTGGCGTAAGGGTACCATCATCCAGTTTTGGATGACGCCGATCTGCGTCTCTTGTCTCGAAAGTACAATACACACCGGTTGAATTTCAACTTCGGTTGGGCGCCGACGCAATGCCTGCCGAAAATCAGCGCATATGTGCGGCTCGTTCAGGGAAGTTTGCCTAGGTTCTCTGCTGGGCTTACTGGCAGATCCATGCCCGGTTGATCAAAGATGCATGCGGGAGGCCCGGTGTACAAGGGTAAATGCAGGAAACTGCCATCACCTGATGGGCCATTAAAAGAAGTTGCGACAATTTCTGGTCACAGAGTTGGACACTTTCAGTTGTGGATGGCCAGACTGGGTGTGCTGGGAATTGAGGTGACGAATAGGAGACATTAGGTTGTAGAGCCACCTTTGCAAACACTCTCAGAACGGTCTCTTCCGGTGGACGGCAGTAGGTGGCTGTTTCATCAAGACTTTCTACACCTACGGCGACCTGACCCCCCGTGAACCGGGATTCTTCCTGGTGAGGGCATTTCGACATTGTACTGTAGCCTGCTACAATGCCGGACAGGGAGTGCGATGGAAGTTGCCCTCCAATACACGCCAGGGATGAGGCCAGGGGAAATACGATATACCCGATGCACATGGACTTACATACACGTCGTACGCGTCCCTGAGAGGAGAAGAAGCTCTCCACACGCACATCGCATCACTGGACATGTCTTTTCTGTCTGTCAGCAGTGCGTGTGGAAATTGGAAGGAAGGGGCTACCTGTCATCCGTTATCCAGGAAGGTACGGGCAGTTTGCTGGTTGGTGTGGACGGGACAGGACCCACCCCCACGGCTTTTCTCCACTCTTGCCGTCGGTACCGATGTCCTTAATTTGAGCTAATTATCACCTCTTGGATGGGGAATGAAGTATGGGGCCGCTGGAAGTTCCTTGGAAGGGCGGGTAGCAGGTGTTGGTTGGTAGCAAGGGGTCGTAGGAGAGATAGTAGGAAGTTTGGTTCCTAGACAGCGTTTGCGCAATTGGCTCTGTACCGTCAAGAGACTTGATATGTTCACCGTCAAGACTTGCAAAAAAACGATTACGAGCGTCCGAAGCAGAAAATGGTAGCAAAGGCGGTCTAATGGCGAATTGGTCGGAGATCAGTGTCTCATCCTGCTTGGACAAGCCCGGCCCTTTGGAGTACATACATAGGCGCTCCGTACAGAGCACACAGGAAGGCCTGGTCCCTGTCCTCGCTGGGGTACGGTTAATCAATGCCACGTGGGTTGCTGTCTAGTCAGTGCCCTGCAGCAAGTGCCAGCCCTAGCCCATAGCAGGCTTGATTGAGTTTGTGTATGCTGTTACAATGGAGGCGGGCTATGCAGAAATTCGGACACTTATTGAATGGGTCAAACGTTTACTAAAATACGACATTGCAGATGGGTGTCTGGAGCATAACCATTTCCTTCTGGACGACTGTTCCCGGAAATTGACGACGCTCCATCGATCTCACCCCGTGGGGTTCGCGAATTACTGCATTTTCGACCACTGCGAACGTTGCCCGCCCAGACGGGGTTCCACCTCGGTGAACACAGGACACGTTTTGTGCAATAGTCGACTTTTTGTACTTGAGCCATTGGGACAATTGTTTGACAATGCCAACAGTAGGGCGGCAAAATGAGACCAATGTCAAATTTGAAGAACCTTGTCCGCGGGGACTGAGCTGAGCCCGGGCGTACAACGCACATGCCTACACCACGAGGTTAGTGTGTCTTGCATTATTCCCTGGTACAAATTGGCTGTGGAAACATCGCGTAAATAAGTCCGTGAGGCTTTGTTCCGATGTTGTAGAAACACACGGGCCTCATGTTTTGCGCGATTCGAAAGTGAGACATAGCAGGCTACTCGACTGCATCGACTTGCTGATACGATGACATAGGATTGTGACTTATCAAGCATGACTCTTGGAAATGCCACATACGATGACCCTACACAGTATGTGCTTACCTTTGAGCTTCTGGCATTGTCTGTTATTGAAACCAAGATGGGGCGAGTAGGGACACGCCGATCGTTCACGTCTCTATTATCGGTCGTGCTTTGTCTGCCTGCGTTGGTTGCTAGAACAGTCCTGTGGACAACCATATCTGACCGCTGTCTGGACTATTCCTGGGCAGTGACTCCATCCAATTAGCGGCACAGTGAGCACCCCTGGGTAGCCACACGATAGGCGAACTGGATCCTGGCAATCAACCGCTGAAAGACAGAGGCGCCGTCCACCACCCAACCCACTGCTCAGGCAGGTGCAAAGAGTTCCAACAGGCCCTGCCCCCCAAACGCAGCGAAAATGGCGTGCGGGGCATCGGGTTTTGTGACAGAAACAAAGACGAGCTCCCATTGGAGACACTCCGAATCCAAGTTTTGCGTTTTTGGAAGTCTAAGCTTTGGAAAACTTGGTTTCTATTAGGAGATGCTGCTTTTGTTCCCACCCGGTTGTGAAAAGATTCTCTATCTGTACCATACCCAAGCAAAAATTAATTCTCCCCAACACTTCTCCCTCACTTGTTTGACCTCATGAGCACGTCCGCAAATGGTAGTTCTGTTCGGCAGGACTCCGCTATATAACGCTCAAGCATAAACCCGTCTACAACAACCTGTGACTGCTGCTGGGCGGTGTTCGCGGATTGACTAAAGTACGACTAAGTGAGTGTCTATCCATAGGTTTGGCTTCCGTATTGATATTCATTGTGCTTACTTGGGTGGTGGTGGTGGTGGCTGCTCAGTGTTTGTAGTTGGGGATTCCACAGGACTGTGACCAGTCTCGACAGCAAGAGACGAGGAGATAGACTGAGTAGCCATTTTCTAGAGATGGGCTGGTCGGCGAAGAACTTTGCACGAGAAAGTAAAGCGCATCGGTGGAAAACGAGGTTCTCTAAGAGAGGACATGATGAAGAAACAAAATAAGAGAATCGCAAATACTGGTTTGGCGCTGGGAGGAGCAAATATATATTTTCCAGTTTACACGTTCTTTGCTCCGTACCTTCTTTGCTTGCACGGAGTGAGGGCCGACTCCATCTGCTGCAGGGCTGGCTGAGGCTGAGTCTGAAGAGTCGCTGTTGCACATAATATGAATTAGAATATCCACCCTCTTAAGTGGAGATCTTCCTTTTGGCCTAGTGGTGTATTTCTTGTGACAGTCGCCGTCTGAATGAATGTTATCAGGAATAAATGGGTCGGCGTACCAGTTAGGCACGGCACCGCTACTCGAATCGAATGGCGGCTCGGGCCACGGAATATCGCTGAGTGGTGACATGAGCGAGCCCAATTCAAGGCGACGAGAGGGGGAGAATGTGACGCCATTTGGAGGCATCTCCTTCTTACAGTTACTGTGGCTGAACCATGATATCTCTTGGCAATCATGTACCGGCGAGCCACGCAGCAAGAACAGACGATAGGGATTGACCCGGATCCAACATATTTAATATTGCCGAAGACAAAGGACGAAACTTTCTGCACAATTGAAGTCGGGAAACTCGTCTCAGCTAACTTGAACCGCATCATACGTCTAGGAACCTAGCCATTTTGTCGAGCGTTACCAGTCGTTTTGCCACAGTATTGAGCCAAAGAACTTTTTTTATCCAACTCACCCACCCAAATGTGTCTTGTCCCGGCCCCAGGGGACGGTGTTGAACATCAGGCAGTGTCACACACCCAGTACTAATTAGGGATGGCGCCCGATTTTCTTTCCAAATGATCCTACCCAACCAAGCACTTGGTGACACTTTCCCACGCATTTTGATACCGATTGGCTCTTCATTACCATAAAGGGGGACAGGGTTTGTCACGGGTAGCCCCGGGAGAACCGCCAGACCGCAATTTCGAGTGCGTTTGGAAAATCAGGACAACGGAGCCCTGTTCTGGTATCCTGGCCGATGGTAGCAATATCGCGTCATCATGTTGTTCACTGTGGTCTGGGCCATTCAATTCTGAGGACGGAGACTTTTCAACAAAGAGGGATGATGGGCTTCTCGACCAGATCTGCGTGGTGGCGCCTTCACGTTGCACATTCTTGGTGTTCAGTTCAGCTGGCAACCCCGCTATCTAGGAACATGACGGACTGAATCAAGACAGAAACCGGTTTGCATCTCTCTTGGCTTGCATGTATGGGCGAATGCAAGGTACATGATCTGGAGTAGACATGTCAAAGTGGGCTTTGAGACGGTGGATGGCGTGAGAAAACTAAAGCAGCTACCAGTTGTTCCCGCCCTGTCCTCGCTTCGACAGCGGGGGCTGACACCTTCGCTGCGACGAACCGAGCTTATGTCCAAAAGCATGCCAAACCTATTGTTATGCAGCCTGCGACCTTGGCAAGCTTGGTTGTTCCCACGACCCAGATTCTGGGTTGATTGATGAAGCCAAGGATGTCTTTTGGGAGGGGCATGTTGTCGAGCATGTTTGCCGGGCTTACATACATACATCAAACACGAATTCAAAATTTGAAAAGCATGCGCACGTTGTACATATCGGATAGAAGCGATTATCCGTATCCGCGGGGCTATTATCAATGCAGGCCGATCCCCCGCACAGCAATATGGGCACGTAAGCAGGCGAAGACCTTGAGAGTTCTGGCTTTGCGATAACAGTGCTGAAATTGCGATCTAAGCTTTGTAGTAGAAACGTGGAATGCGTAGCATCTTTACTGTTATACTTTCATCATGTAATTGATCTGCAGAATACATTCGGCCTGCACGCAAATTATCCCAAGAGAAGGAGCGTTCTCCGCTAGGCAGGAGCAGATTGCCAAAAAAGTAGGAGGAGATCCACTTCCCGTCCGGATTGGCGCTAACGGCCCGGCACACAAAGAAGTCCCGAGCCAATCAGAACAAAGGTTCCAAGGGGAAGTGACACCCTCGTACGGAGTACACAACTCCAAAATTCATGTGACGAAATACCTCCGCAGGGGAGATTCTCATCGTTTGTGCAACAGCGCCGTATTCTCGGCAACATCACAATGGTATTTCGTGTGGGAACGCACGACACCAATTTTTTTGGTAATGCAACGTGATTAGTAGCTGGACGTCGCCAAGAAAATATGAGTTGTCATTCTAGGGACCTGGAGCTTGGGCCCCGTGGTGAAGTTATTGGTGGACTGAACATCTTGTTTCCGCAAATCCCATATCCGACACCCTATGTTGTTTGCTCTGCCCTGCTATACTCCAGCCCTAGCACCGATGCGCGAACTGAGGTGAGAAAAGAGAAAACATGATGGTTTTCCCAGCTTTTCGGTCGGGCGAGTAACATCTCTTTCCCCCATACCTGTCACAAGCACCAGGATTCATGTGGCCATTGACTGATGCAGCTTTACCCACTTTATTTGGATTGTCATTCATCTGATGTCGCTCGCCCTACTGTCTCTGTCATAAACTTGTTCGTCAGCTTCGGATCAAATTGCCTCTTGCGACTACTGACCTGCTGGAGAGACGAGGCCGGAAGAAAAAAAAAGGAAAAAGAATTGACAAATATGACGACTCATGTGAAGCGAGTGCTACAAAAAAATTATTACATGTAGTTTGCAGCTTCACCGAGACAGTCGCTTCCTTTTGCTATGTTGTTTTCAGGCTCAGCCTACTCATCACGTTCGCAATAGTTTTCTGATCCCTCTTAGACAGTGACCTTACCCCATGTAACGTACAGTTAATCCTGTGGTGGATGCCAGTTCTAGTGGCCCCCAAGATCGCATGGTGTTGGCTCATCTCGTCTCGGCATGGCTCAGGCTTACCTCAACCGAGGACCTGGAACCAACAACCCAGAACCCGGAACATTCAGAAGAGCCCACGACTTGGGATCTGGAACCTGCCCTGGTGAGAGGACAAGGTACCCTTGCCCTGATTCACTTGTGCCTCGGTCCCTACCTGAGCTTCTGCCAATCATTTCAGCCTTCTTCCGCCCATCGACGTGGCTCTGCGTCATTTACAAATTGAACAACAGCCCAACCCCAAGCAAATCTGCGCGAATGCAGGGGAACACCTTTCTCCTGAGTACCCAATCATTGCCTTGTGGATTGGTCTACCCTGCCTCGCCAATCTGAGGTGGGACAACGACATCGAAATTCGTCGGAACTGAAACAAGCTGCGCCAAAGAAAACGCCCTGGCGTCGATTACCCATGTTGCCGAAGTCTTACGGATTAGTTTTCACTTGGGTTGCCAAGTAACTCATTCCCGGAGAGACTTAAATGGGATTCTTCCCAGCTTTACAACCAGGTCGACTTGTGACAAGTGACCAGCGTTCCTCATGTCCTTGCATCTTGCGCTGTCTTGTAGTTCTATCATACCCAACACCATTGAGATACTCTCTAGTGTCCTTACTTTTGCAAAGATTTGCATCCCTGGGAGCCTTCACCCACACGTCCCGCTTCACGCTGTTGGCATAGGCCAACATGGTGGCCCTCAATCAAGTACAATTTAGTCACGATGGCGCGAGCGTCAGGGTTATTGACCAGGATTCGTCATATTTAACTCAAGAGCAGCTATTATTATCCCACATATTTGATAGCACTCTTTGTGCCCATAGCCTCTGCCCATGTCACTGTCCATTATCGCCTTTTCATTACTTCCCAGCCACAAGTATTTCATTGATAGGTCGCTCTGATCGACGGAATTCTCCCAAGTATACAGAGAGCATTTCTCCGTTTGATGGCTGAAGCTGACTGGCGTGAGTAGTGGATTCACTAAATACCTCAGAAGTGTGAGTTACTCTGTATGAGTCTTTTGAGTTGCGCATCCGCTCAGAAACTGACCTTATGAAAGTCCTCTCAGGTAGCCGATGACTTAAAGGAAGAGAGGCATGTTCGTCAATGCCACCAGTTGTAGACTTCTGACTGGTATTAACAACGAGGGATGAGACAGAAATGTTAGACATTGAACGAGCAACGAGTGTATGCAAACTCAAAAGCAAGGTGTAAGTATTTATTTCCCGCTGTGTCAAGAAGAATCTATGGATATCTAATTTCACATTTACGTTGAGGTTGAGGGAGTAATGACTATTTATACTTGGTTTCGTTGCGGGAAGAGAGATCAGGTTGAGTAGACGTAAGTTTCTCTTGGGAACTTGGGACTACTCATTGTAAGCCTTCATGCAGCCTCGACAAACTACATGTCAAAAGTTGACAAAAAGTAACTTGTATCTTCACATTTCTCTCCATGTTTCCGCCTCTCTGCTGATACTTAGGGGAGGGGTGTGATTTGGGGCCGTTTTCAAATCACACTCCCCTAAGTATCAAATTACTACACGCTTGTGTCCCAACAAAACGCTTCCAAGGCTTCCAATCGACGTCGAATCACGACGAGCGGGAACGGTTGAGTGTGGATCTGTAATCTTAGGAGGGATGCGAATGTGGTTATGTGATATAGATGCGAATAGTTAAAGTAGCCATGTGGCGTATGTGGACTAATGGAATAGAGACTATTACCATGCAACTTTCTCCGTAGTCAAGAACAGGGGTCGAGATGGCTGAAAGGAAAGAATGCGACAACTCGATGCTACACGATGTTATAACGGACGATGGATCTCCTCATGTAAGACCGGGCGTCTGCATACCCATGTATGTCAAGGCGCGGCGTGATGCGAAACTAACAACAAGGTATGCGTAATCTTGGACGACCAAGCCTTCGGGGGCGAAACATTTCCAGACTTTGCAAGGTGTTCAGCCAGTCCCAACAGGGCAGCCAATCGACTAGGCAGGAAGGTCAAAGCAAACAGTCCACCAGATTTTGGCGTGAAACCCTTCAGATTCTGCTAGACGATAGCCAAAGGGGAAAGGGGAAATCAGCCACAAAGAGAGTGACCGCACCCCCATGTGAGGTTTCTGCCCGATGAGCAAGTCCATGGCAGATCCTCGCCATCGAAGCTGGATTAAACATGGCGTTGCGCCACCTGATCGCATTCGTGCGTGGCCAAGGCTGTCATGCTATTTTTCCAATTCCCATGTGCTGACCAGCCGTGTTGGCGGCTGAAGTTCAGCCACCAGGCCAAGTCGCATATAGGGTGATTCGGAGACACGCAATCTGGAACCTCTTTTCACTTCAAATTAGTCTACGCGAGTTCCGTAACGCTAGACCGAGAAGAAACAAATGGGCGATATATCATATCGTGGTCGGCTATCCCGGACGCTTGATATTCATCATGCCGCGGAACAGTGACGTCTCCGACCGGAAGTGAGGCTGGTACACCGCCTGGTCTCTGGGAAAGAGACGTGTCATGCGACATTTGGACTCCCTTTCAGAGTATGATGGCTCATACGATATTGCGGCTCAGAAGTGTCATGAACGATATCGCTTAGTAGGACCAAGTCGGAAATGAGCCATGACATCCCCCGTCACCAAGCCTGCCACGATGTTATTGAAGGATGTGGTATTCGGGGGTCGTTACTGTGCCAATCACAATCGACGGAGTTCTGGCCGAGAGATTTAATTGCTTTCGTGAAACGATTCCGCCGAAGACGGACCCAGAACTTGACAGACATCGCATGCTGGACCGGCATAAGTCAAAGCCTGCTAAGTTCCCGGCGAGCCTTGATTATTAGGCACAATACATCATTCTACAATCACTGACCACTCCTTAAGTATTTGAAGTACTCGATGGATACGTTGATCTAGACCTTGTTCTCGACCACGACAACAAGTCAAATCCAGCTGCCACATTACACAGACTTACTGGAACCATATCTCGAAAACAGCTTGCCACGTCTCCTCGCCTCCTCCCTTTCACTCAGCCATGTGCGGCATTCCCGTCTTCGTCTCCGTATGCTATTCGCTCAGAGGCGTGTGCTTCACAAACACACCACCGAGTACAGCAAGGGCTGCCAGACAAGTACACATGATGAACATGTTCCGTATGCTCCATGGGAGTACTCCCTGTACCACCCTTCTCTGTACCGAGTTCTGGATGGACTTCACACTGCGTACATTTGCCGCCGCCTTGTCTCCGGATAGTGCGTCAGTGACAGACTCGCCAAGACCACCAGCAGCAAGGTGCGACTGGCGAGAGGCCATGCTGTTCTGAAGTACCGCGCCACCAAGAACAATTGACAATGCCGTTGATACATTGCGAATGGAGCCAAGTGTTGACGTGGCCTTAGCAGTGCCAGCCTGGCTTTGGATGGCAATCATGGGTGTTTGGAACAGAAGTACCACCCCGATCAGACCAACAACCTCGCACACAACAACAACTGAGATTGGTGTGTCAATTTCCAGATTGATATACAGCCCCGTACCCAGAGTCATGAGCATTACCCCAGCCCATGTGATCCCCCGATACCGACCAGTGCGCTACATCAGTATCCCAGTCAGAATGTCTACAGCGGCTGTCGCCACCATCATGAGAAGTGAGAGAACACCGTTTCGCAGTGGTAAAGCTTGTCTTACACTTTTGAAATACAGCGGAAGGTAACACTCTGCCCCGATGGATATCATGGTATGTGAGAAGACGACGCATGCTAAATACGTGTGCAGGCAATTACACAACTTGTCAAAATTGAACAGTATCTCAACGCAACACAAACCCACAAAGGAGCAACATTAAAGCAAACCATCAAATGCTACCACAATAGAGTTCACCAATTCGGGCAAGAACGGATCCCAACGGCACCGCACCTTCCCTCCTCCTAAAAGTCCCCCTACCCACGGCATCAAGCACCCCCACCCGCCCCACCAGACCGTTCACCCCACACGCTTCACAGTGCCGTCTGGTTCCGGTTTAAGCCCGTGTAATACCCAGGCACACAAACCGGCCCGGGTGAAATACTGCCGACTCGTCACACCGAGACACCTCCTCTTCACTGTCTCAACTCGCGCTTCATCATCGCCATCTCACCTCCTATGCGCAAGTCTTTATAATGGTATTCACCCAAACATCTCGTCATGGCTGCCGTTGCACCCTCTGCAGCACTTCACGCCGCATCTTGTACTCCAAATCCTCAAGATGAGGAACACGCCACCGACGTCGATGTCATACACAATGCAGAGCAAAAGCTGCCGATTGACCCTCCGGACGGTGGTCTAAAAGCATGGCTCCAGGTAGCAGCCTCCTTTGCCCTCTACTTCAACCATCTGTATGCCTTCACCCCATTCACACACCTGCATCATCTAACAAGACCAGCGGCCTCGTCAACTCCTTCGGCACCTTTCAATCCTACTACACCAGCCACCTCACACCATCCAATCCACCCTCCCCCTCATCAATATCATGGATCGGCTCCATCCAAATCTTCCTCCTCATGTCCGTGTCCGTGATAATCGGCCCCCTCTACGACATGGGCCACTGCCGCGCGCTCATCGCCACAGGCACCATCCTCATCAGCACAGGCTTCATGCTCACGTCCATCAGCACCACGTACTGGCAAATTCTACTCGCGCAAGGAATATGCATCGGCCTAGGAACGTCCTTCATCTCCGTGCCGAGCATAGCCATCGTGCCGCTGTATTTTCGTAAGCGTCGTGCAAGAGCCATGTCTCTCGCCACTGTGGGCAGTGGGCTAGGCTCAACTTTGTACCCGTTGATGTTTCAGAATCTCCAGGCAAGTATTGGGTTTGGGTGGGCGATGCGCGCAATGGGGTTTCTGTCTCTTGTTCTATGCGCCTTTGCTGTGCTCGCCATTCGTCCGATCCCACCGTCCACACCAAGCTGGAAGCACGGTTCCGTGAGCATAAAATGGTTCATTGATACGTCTGCGTTTTCAGAAAAGACATACCTCCTCTACTGCGCGGCAATCTTCTTCAACAACCTCGTCTTCTTCAACTCACCGTACTATTTGCAGTCGTATGCCCTCACACACGGCATGTCCACCTCCCAATTAGCACACTACCTCATTGCCATTCTTAACGCGTGCACCATCCCCGGCCGTATTATTCCCTCCTTCTTCGCAGATAAGTTTGGCCCATTGGATACGTTCATTATCGTGTGCGCATTTGCTTCTGCAAGCATATTCTACTGGATCAGTGCGACGACTGCCGCGGGCAATATTGCATTTGCCGTCATTTATGGCTTCTTCTCCGGTGGCGTAGTTGCCTTGGCCACGGTGGTGATTACTTCGATTACGCCTGATTTGGGAAGACTAGGGACCAGATTGGGCATGGTGAGCATCATAAAGGGCGTGGGGTCGTTGGTTGGACCGCCTATTTCCGGTGCTATTTTGAGCGCGACGGGCAAGTATTTGGGTATACAGCTGTTTGCGGCGCTTGGGTTGATGCTTACGACGGTGTTTTCGGTGGCGTTGAGGATCGTGCTTGTAAGGAGGGAGATTAAGGCTTTGCCTGAGCAGGGTATGATGCATCCAGAGAGTGATGGGGAGACGGCAGCGGCGAGGACATGACATTTACGGTTATGTCGTCTTCATGGTACAGGAGTTGGGGCGCTTTGTAGCTTTACTCTATGCTATCTTCATCTTGGGGGACAGAGTGCGTGAAAACAGATATATCAGTATGTACGGAGTATACCTGTATGTATGTATCATAACCCATACGGGTTCAACTGAGGTTCAGTACAGTTCTTCCTCCAAAGCGCTTCATGACCCAATCGTTACGCTCAAACGCCAAAGCAATGCTACCTTCAACTATGCTAATCCGGAGCCCTGCCGCCCAAAACAGTCGATTCGATCACCGCATGATCATTACAACGCCGTGCAAACAATATTACATTACCCCCCTAAGAGCCTGATGCCCGAGCATACTCGCAAGCACCCCAACACCATACCACTCGACTGGTGGCGACTCCCCACTCCAAATCTCAGACCCAAGCCAGCAAATGGCGGCAAGTTCAGCCACTCCAAGAGCAGATAGTATGTACACAGCTGGACCAGGCGACGAACTGCTAACAATGCTGCTCGTGTCTCCTGTGGCCCGAAGAGCTATGACACCAGCTGCAAAAAGGGTTGTGAGTTGTAGCTCCCAGGAAAATGGCATGGGAACAAACATGGTTAGCAGCCAACATGAAAGGAGTATCATGAGAATTGTGGATTGGGCATCTGACCGCCTAGCAGGTTGGCCAGCAACAGTGCCAGTCAAGTTCAAGGCCCTTTGTTCGGTATTATTTTCATCATTGTCTTGTTGGTCTTGGCCCAAGGTGAAGCTCTGACTGAGTAAATCCGCAAGAGAGCTTGCGTCGTGGTCTCTTTGCGGTGCAAAGAAACTGGGCTGCTTGAATTCTACACCTCCATTCATGTCGCTAGCAAGACTACTCTGGGAAGAGCTGGGTTGGTGTCCTCTTCTTGTAAACATGACCTTACCTGTCTCCACAGGTTCCTGTTTTGGAGCCGTCGACCAGATAGGTTTGCGCAGTCGTTGCGCTGGATTGGCGGGAGCTGCTGGAACCTTGTACCAGAACGGGCTCTTCTGTGCTTCTGGAGGTGATAAAGGTTCGCCATTGGTTCGACCGAATTTGTTGGTCGAGGGAGTCAGGTTATTGTTCAGCGCACGGTGCTGTGGTGTAACCGGCGACCAGTCCATTTCTTCATCGTACTGGAGCTGCTGCGCTCGTTTTGTGGGAGTCTCCGACAGGCCCATTCCAACAAAGGCTGGCTGCAGGCTGCTTTGTGGTCGCAGAGGGTTGAATGGCGACTGGGGTGATGGGCTGTGATCTGGTATTGACGGCTTTTGAGGTGTTGCGTTTGCGGAATCGAGAGCGTCGTTTACAAGTTCAGAGAATGTTTTTGAATCCTCAAGCGGTCGACGCGTAGGTGACTTGGCTTCTTTCCGTACCAGTGGCTTGTTATATGTTGCAAAGAGAGGCGTGGTGTCAACACGAATGGATCTGCCTGCCAACGCATAGATCTGGACCGGTTAGCATATATCACAAACAAAAGCGACAAGCTGTCTATCTTACTACTAGCATCACCGCAGTCATGGCAACATGCGCGCCGAGTTTGGCAGTACCAGAATCCGTCGTTTGCGCATTCACGCCCGCCACGCCACGAAAGATGAAGCGAAAAAAGATGGTCAATCCCTGAAAGGAGTACCACTGAGTGAAGCCCAGCAAATGTCTGGTAAATCCACGATTGACCTGCACAAAGTGCGGGTTCCACCATGCAGCCAAAATACCAGTCCAAATGCTAGATTGAATCAAGGTATTCGTGGCAGGCAAACGGGCCACGATGCCTTTAAGCCAAGAGATAGCCGTGCCGTATAAACTTTGGTCGTCTGGATCATACATCCCATCATCGCTCTGCTGCAACGCCTGGGTAATCATGGCAAAATGCCACAAGAACTGCAGCACAAAGCCTGTCCGCCACAAGGTCTTGCCGAGTGTGTTGATCCAATCAAGCGTTGTTCGTCTTCTCGTCTTTCGGCCCCGGCTCAAGTTCACCATGCGGCGCAAATGGTCCGTTTTGGCCGTATAGCCAGCTTGGCGAATTCTGTCCTCTACTTTTTCAGTGCAATCGCTACACACTTGAGGGTATCGTTTCTCGAGGTTCCGTCGGTAACGATAGTAATTGCGCTCCAGCTCGGGGAAGTCTGGGTCGGAGGGGTCATCCGGAAAATATTGGGCCAATGACTTTGTGAATAGGTGCTGATTCTTAAGGCAGGTTTGGCAAAAGATTTCGTCCGTTAGCGAGGGCGTAGGAGATTGTGGCGCGGCGTATTGAACTGCTTCCGCTTCACGCTCGGTTGCGACGGGAGGATCTGTGATTTCGCCATTCTGCGGTGTGTCAGAGAGCTTGGGTCAAGACAGCAGCCGAGGGTACTTCACTCTGTGCGGGAGAGGGCAAAAGCAAGGTGTAAATACAAACCTCATCTAGGTAATTCGTCGCGTCACAATGCAGACACAAAAAGTCGCGGATGGTGCCATCAAACTTCAAGTTTGACCTCCTGCCACAGTAGAAGCAGGTCAGGTACTTGGCAGCCCTGAAGCGCGCCATGATCGCATGTCCTCGTCGGCTGGTGCGAGAACAATATGCACGTAATGGCCAAGGAGAGAGGTGGACCAGAAATGCGATGAAGAAAATGTGCCTCGGAGCAATAGCTAGGCATTGGCGTCATCAGACTGCAGCCAAACTTTCTGGATTGCAAGATTCTGCCAAAGGCGGTGGAGAGGGGTTCCATGGGCGTGTGTGGCGTTGGGAAGGAGCTGGGCGGGTGCCTGTGGCACTTGCCCCAAGTTTCCAGAAGGTGGCGGTTGCTCCTGCTGGACATGGACCACAAGCACCAGTGAAATCGGCAAGAGCAGGTCAAGTACTTGCCTTCTACTACGGCTATTGATTAATATTACTCGTGTCGCGTTCAATGTCTGGTTATTATAACCACAATCCTCATGATTTTGCCCAAAACGCCAGATATCACCCCGTCGTCATAGTCACCTCCCTATCCTTGTAGCTCCTAAATTTCTTCACCTTTGCCCTCACTCCGCCCTGCACATCTCCCAACTCAATCTCTCCTGGCACGCTCTGCTCCGCGAACTCGATCCTCGGTTTACCCACGAATCCCTCCTTATGTCGCCGCTTTCTCCTGGCCACATAGCAACATCTGATACAACAGAGCGTTATGAGCACAAAAACTATCGGCGGCACAATGTAAAGTGCATAAAGGAGGCCCAAGTATGAATTCCCCGAATCTGAGCGTCCTGAACCCGCTGCTGGTTGATCGATCCTATCTCCCGGTACCCATGTTTCCACAGGCATCTCAAAGGTTACTTTGGGCACAGCGACTTGCAGTCTGTCCGTGTCGGATGGCTGCCATGCGACCCACCACCGAGGCATGAGGTAGACGGGGTAGCCGACTGTTTCTGAGGCATCTGTTGCTGTTGCAGTGGCTTGTTCAAGGGTGACGGTCGTCATAGTACTCCCAGAGGAGAGGCAATAACTTGAAAAGGTACGGTAACCACTGGTAACCAGGTTAGTTGTACACGTTGGTAGGCCCGCCGTGAGAACAGGAACATTGGGGCATGAGCTTACCTGGGACAGCAGTACGCGGTGGTTGTTTCACCCGAGGTGTAGAGGTAGTGATATGTCCATTGGGATGGACATATCCCTGGGCTGAAGCTAAAGTTGGCTCTGTCGTAACCCCCCGGCTGACATGATCGATATGATGAGGCAGACAAGCCAGTTCCTCCTGTGCGGAGGTAGATCAAGTTACCGCGAGTTGTGCCAAGGTCTAGGGAGGTGTTGAACACCGTGAAATAGGAGCTGCATTGCGATTCAAATGTCCATTTGGTTGTGAGGGGAGGATACGTCGTTGGGGTTGTGGCAGGCATGGTTGACGAGGAAAGTGAGGAGGCGCAAGGAAATTATCATCATAATTTGGTGAGTGAGTATGATGCTGGAACAGTCAACAACATTGCATCGCAGCAATTGAAGCTCTCAAAGTCAATGTCAATGCAAATTATACAAAGCACGCGACAGAAACGTCGCTACAATTGAATCCAGGAACAAAGTATGGAAAAGAACTGACAAGCCACACATGAGGAGTGGCTGCGTCATCTCTATTTAAACATGCAACCATAACCGCTTCACAAGCCAAATTTGAACTGCCATGGGTTCACCAGGCCAGGTCCAGATCCCCTAGGTGCAGGATTGTGACTGCTGCACGACCTTGTCAGCTTTTGAGGCGCTGGCAAGCTAAATAAGCTTGTTTATTGAATACGAGCATGTGGACGGTGGTGGCGTGGCGGCAAATCCCCAATTGGGACAAGCTAAACAAGGCCGAATACCCAAATGACAGCATTTCATTGGTATACTTTACCAGGGATTAGAAAGATAAATCGATGTAAGGAGAGGGGTGGTTCGCCTTGGCTGCTGAGCTTCCAGGTGATAACTGGGGTGATGGGTATCTTCGTTTGGACTAGTTCCTATCTCTCACGTCCGGGACTGTTTGTCGCCCGTTTATATAAAGTCGTCGCAGTTGCATCAATAGGATCGATGTACATGGAAAAACACCAGCCCCTTGGATCGACAAAGTTATTCTCTGTTCCATGTGTTAAAGTCGTGGCATCATTTATTCTGCTGCAGGTTCAATCACTCCCCACCAAATCACCTTTTGAATCATGCTTCACACATTCACCGGTAAGAAACACCCCAAGCTTGTGCTCATCAAATAGACAATATATGGAACAGTGAATGTGAAGATACTTGTTCACCATAATACGCGTACTTACAGTCGCAGTTATGACCGTCCTTTGTCGGTCAGACCCATCATCTCATCTAGTTGCCGTCAATACCTACCGGGCGGTATGAAAGTGCCTGTTGCCAGCGAAATGAACGATGCGATACATATCATGACCGGCTAAATTACAATGTTCGATAAGGATTATATGACCCTAGCATACAGGCTTAGCCTGGCAAAAGGGGATGCACAGCTGCCGCAGAGATAGTCTATTCTATTCCGTCAACACACACTATAAATCATGCTCCAAAAACCGCCTCATCAGCAAATTAAACCTCGTATCCTTCGTCCTCACAACCCCCGGGCTCAACCCATCGAGATACCTCGTCGCCGCCATCTGATTCCAAGCATGATACGCCAACTGGCCATCAAACAACGCTCCTCCATTCCTCTCAATCTCGCCCTCCCAATACTTCGCCTCCTTCTCGCTCAACGTCTCATGCATCCAAGTAACATGGCCCCACGTCCAAGTCGGCCAGAAAAACGCACTCGGTGACAAGGCGCAAACATCATCTGGCTTCCGGTCCGCCAACTCCTTAGGAAACAAAACGCTTCGGTAGTTCCATTCGCGATGCGGTTTGCCCGTCATATACTCGTTCAACCAATCGTGTATAAAGGTGCTGTTTTTGCGCGCCGCAATGACGGCGTTACACATGCCCCATCTGTTGCCGCCTTCGTAGCCTAGCACAACGTCGTGCGGCCGTGGTGGGTTGAGGATACTGGTGAATGGCTTGAGGGCGAACGAGTCGGTGTCGAGGTATATGCCGCCGTTGTCACGGAGGATTTGGAGGCGCATTACGTCGGCGATGTGGGGGATGGGCTGGCCGTAGGGATTCTCGATTGTGTGTTGGACGAGATGGATGTCGTTGCGGAGGCGTCTGATCCATGGGTTGGAGGTGGGATCGAATTTGGACTTGATGGTGCTGCCGGAGGGTGAGATGAATGCGTAGTGGAGGTAGATGGCGTCGGGTTTGAGGGATACGATGGCGCTTCGAACGGCGAGGTAGTTTATAAAGTCGAATTGAATCCCGTGCTTCCGAGCAAGAGGTTCTGTGAAAATGTATATGAAGCGCACGACATTGGGAATGGCATCTGTTTGGTTTGTTGAGCTGCCATGGAGGCAAGCTAGTTCTGTGTCGGTCGGGGTGAAGGCTTGTTCTATTTGGCGCTGTCCTGACCAGGGGTTCGTCTGGCGTGCGTAGTCTATGAACTGATGTAGTTGTACGCGGAAACAGTACACTAGGAAGATGATGATGGCTATCGTTGATATGAGGGGGGTGTTTCTGTATGCTTTTCGGATGAGAGCAGTTCTCCGTCGCGGAGAGACTGCGTCTTTGAAGATCATGGTAGGAAATTTTGAAACAAGACAACAGTTCAAGCGAGTGACATGATGGAAAAGCACCACCAGGGTGGCTTATTCCATATATTATAAAAAAATGAATGTGGGAAAGGTGAGAGCTACTCCATAGAGATAATATGGATAGGGGCCAAGAGCGGGCTTAGAATTCCACGGCAAACAGCCACAGCTCGGTTCCAAGATATGCAGTGTGCTCGAATCAAGGCAACGGTCTAGAACTGCAGGGGATCAAGTGCCGATTCAACGTCTTGGGTTGTGAGTGGATGAATATTGCATGTCTTGCGCATGGACAGCAAGCATGTCTTCGATACAGGGGTTTGGTCTTGGCTTTTGAACAGAGTTACTCATCATGAGAACCAGGACAATATAAGCTTCCTTAAGTCACAAGGATTGCTTACTATGGACCATGCATGTAAGAATTTGTAGCTCCTCATCGGCAAATTCATCATTCCCACCACGTGTGGACGCCATGTTTGGCGATTGGAGATTAGATGATCTGAACCAGATAAACTCACAGAATGGGGGTCACGATCAATTTGGTCGGGTTGCGTGTCAAAGTGGGGCAAATGCCAAATTAAGAAAACTGCCTGGTTAAGCGAAGATGGATTGTCGGCCAGGTTCCGACGCTTTTGGAGCATTGCGTGGTTTGAATTGGTTTACGCTGTCCGTCTGTCGCTTATGTATTCTGATTCTTGGCATATCGAAGGATTGGTGGAATTGAAATGTAATATTAGTACCCATAAACTCATAATGATGTACTCCGTTCCGTATTGCTTAATATCAACACGTGGACAACGTGCATACGCATAATACTGAAATCAATCATCACTTTTGCACCCCATCAGCCGAGTTACCATAAACTATAGCATTACAATCAGGAATCAACTGGCCTTCAGTCGTATTCCCTCTGACATGACTTGCGTGAGAGCTGTTTGCTGCCTCCACAATCCAGTCCTCCACCTCGTTAGCTCCCGCGCATCTGACCAATCACACACCGCCACTCCACTTGCCTGCATCCCACTCTGAACCACATTTCATCATCTCCGACATCTCATCCATCAACCTCATCTCATCATCACTCACAAATCAACCGCAACATCCAACGACACCACAAAGCTATCGCAACCTCCCGAAATGCCACCATGAACGCCACAACATCCATCAAACACCCGCGCCCTCTCCTCCTAACCATCCGCTTCTCAACCTCCATCCCCGACCTCGACCTCGACGTCTCATCTCCGTCGACCACCACCGTCCTCTCACTCAAACACCTCCTCCGCACACGCCTCACCACCCGCAATCGCCTCCGCCTCATTTACCAGGGCCGCATCCTCCCAGACTCAGCGGCACTCAGCTCCGTCCTCAAGCCATCCCTCCAACCACCTCCCCCGCCATCATCATCCGCATCTCCCAATGCCGACACAAAGGGCAAGGGCAAAGGAGTTGAAGGCGCCCCTCTCCGAATATACGTCAACTGCTCCATAGGCGATGAGCTCTCCCCTCAGGAACTCGCCGCGGAAGAAACCTCCGCTTCAAACCCACCGGAGGAAGCTGCAGCAGAGCCATCCAACCCTTCGGCCCGTACGCGTCCCCGTCCGAGAGGGTTTGATCGTCTTTTACAAGCGGGTTTTACGTCATCGGAGATATCTACCCTCCGGACACAGTTTTCTTCTATACAAACAGAGAGGTTTACGCCGGATTCCATGCCCTCGCCCGATAGTATGAGAAGGCTCGAGGATGCTTGGATCGACAATAATGCGGGGGAGCTGCCGAGTGCGGCTAGCCCGTTGGAGGATGAGCTGAGTAACATGTCTACTGTGTTGGATGTGTTAATACGTGGAATGATGATTGGGTTCTTCTTTCCCCTGGGGAGTATTACTTGGCTGTTAAGGCAGGGACTTTGGAGCGAGAAATGGCAAATTTTCGTGGGTTCTGGCGTTGTATTGAGCGTTACGGTTGGCATTGTTATGGGTATTTCTGGGGAGAGGTAGCGTGGCGTTTGGGTCAGGTTGTGCGACTAGATATGTAATTTATGGACGGCATTGGGATAGGAGCATAATTATAGATAAGCTCCATTTTCTGGCTTGGGAGTTCGGATGGGTACTTGCGGAAGTTTTGCAATTGAAACCAGTAATCTAGCATTAGTTACTGGTCGGATTGATACAATGCACTGGGCATCACCTCCGTCACTTTCTCACACTCACGGAAACATATATTTATTGCCAGAAATATACCGCTTGAGATTGATCTATTATTGCCGGCGAGTAACTACGGTGTGTTTTCAGTAATTATGTATTTGTATAATATTCCGAGTCGCAGTTATGGAATGAAGTTGGAAAGAAAAAGCACGGAAATGGATGGTCGTTGCCGGGGCACATCGGCACATCGGCACATCTTAGTTCCGACGTCGCTTTGCAGAACCTCAGTAGAGTTTCGCATGAAGACAATCTCACGATCCAATTTTTTATCAAGCAACAAAATCCAGGCCACGAGCAGTTTATTTCCTTCATGACGCTGCTTTGTCCAAATGCTGAACTGAAATGCGGATCCTCAGCGGGTCGCGCGACATGACGTGAGGCCCTTAGGGTTATGCAGCTCAGCTCTCCAGGCGGCGCGATTAGCTGACAGAACAGAACAGGGGTCGAGAATCAGCGTTATGATTTCACATTTCTCATGAAGAAACCCCGCCATTTCTTCCAGTCTGATTGATCTAACCTCGCAGCGGAAACACGAGCAAACGCCGGAGAAAATGAGAAGAAAGTCAGTCCACTGCCAGTAGGCCTGAACTTGGCGCCGTTATGGTCGCCCAATTCCCCTAATATCCTTGACATTTTTGTTCAACCTTCTTCTTTTTGTTTTTGCATCAGCGTCGGAGTGTTTCTACTCAACTAGTTCGTTGAGGCGGTGAATTTCTTAGACTTCAAACGCAGCGGCGTCAAGGGTTGGTACATTTTGTCTACTTTCGCATCTCTTTGCAACAAAATACGCAGGCCTCCTGCCAACCGGCATCAT